>NW_006783288.1:1755683-1785524 GCF_000442215.2 Lipotes vexillifer
TTTTTTTTTAATAATTGTGTTTATTTTTACTTGTTGACAGTTTGCTTTATTTATTTATTTATGGCTGTGTTGGGTCTTCGTTTCTGTGCGAGGGCTTTCTCTAGTTGTGGCAAGCGGGGGCCACTCTTCATCGTGGTGCGCGGGCCTCTCACTCTCGCGGCCTCTCTTGTTGCGGAGCACAGGCTCCAGACGCGCAGGCTCAGTAGTTGTGGCTCACGGGCCCAGTTGCTCCGTGGCATGTGGGATCTTCCCAGACCAGGGCTCGAACCCGTGTTCCCTGCATTAGCAGGCAGATTCTCAACCACTGCGCCACCAGGGAAGCCCCAAGAACAAACATCTTTAATCTTGATGAAATGAAATTTAACAAATTTTTCTTTTATGATTTATGCTTTTTGTCTTATTCAAAAAATCTTTGCCTAACCCAATCACAAATATTTTCTCTTAGTTTTCTTATAAAAGTCACAGCTTTAGTTCTTATTCGGGTCAATAATCCATTTTATGTCAATTTTTATATATATTATGAGACAAAGGTCAAGACTCATTTTTATTTGCTGACTTTAGCAAGTAGAAAGACCTCATAATACAGGCATCAGGTAGACTCTTCAGAAGGATACTGCCTTAGTAGTATGGCTAAAAGAGTTCTATTAAAGTCTGTTCTAAACCTACTCTAAAAAAAAGGCTTTAAAACAAACCTCCAAATGATCAAACTGATTCCAAGTAACTGTCAGGTGGGAACACTATTCCAAGCCCTCTGTAAGCTTTGGGAATTCTCTGCCCTCCTGCTTTCAGGTGGTTCTTTCCCAGGCCTCTAGTAGTTCCTTGTCACGTATGCAAATATTAGTACTAGGCAACAAAGGCTAGAAGAGATGCCTCTTCAGATCTCAAGAACTGAAGATCACTTTCTCCCTGTGAAAGTACCTTTTCTCTAGTATTCCACTTTGCAAATTCTAGCATCCTGGACTCCTCAAACTCTGAGCTGTCTCTTCAATCAAGAGACCTCTGGTATCTGTGGTTCCTCACCCTACAGATGCCTGAAAACTGCCTCCAGGCAGTAAACTGAGGCAATGGTAGAGTTCATCTTGTTTATATCCCTTTTCTTAGGGATATACATCCTGCTCTGTTTGCTGTACAATATATGAAAACTGATAGTTCTTATATATTGTCTGGTTTTCTTTTTCATAAAGTGTGGGGCGGGGCGGGGGTGGAGTGAGTAAATCTGGTCCCTGTTGTTCCATAATGGCCAGAGCCCAAATATGTCTTGAGTAATGTACAGGGTGACCATTTTAAAGAATAAAACTCTTTTAAATCTTTATGTTGTAAATAAATCAGTGATCATAAAATATATCTCCCTTTAAAGAGCCTTATTTTTACATACATTTGGAAAAACTAGAAAGCGCTGCCATTCTTTCTAGCTGTTTCCAAATGATTATTTTATTGACTAGGTTAACTTTCAAGTTAGAAAGCTTGAGCTGCCTGATATAAGAGGTAAATTCACAATTAAATTTCATTAAAAGTGTAAGAATGTCACTGTACCTGGTATATAAGCAATTGTTGAATGAAGGAGAAAGATAATTAGAAAGTGGAAGTAATGAGAGAATTCAGGAAGAACAGAAGTTAGAATGTCTTAATAGACAGTAAGAGAATTTGGGGGTTCAGCTTCAAAATAATGGAAAAAAAGGAATTTAAAGTAGTTACCATCCTACTGATTCTCATTCTAGATTCTTTTCTTTATACTACCCACGTTCCTTTCTTAATAAATCTTTTAATGGGCCATTTACATTAAGTTTTTCTAGAATGAATTGATCACGATTTTACACTGTCCACAGAATATCAGTTCTTGCCTGACAACTGAAATACTTCAATACAAACAAAGGAATTCATACTATGGATAAATAAAGACCATAATAATAAAAAAAGTTTTAAAATATCATCTCTGTTCTATCTTAAGTATTTAGGGCACTTACTTTTTGGCACAATAGGTACTTAGGGAAACTTAGGAAGATTGCAATAAACATCATATATATACAAAGGTATAAGTGAGAATATAACAAATAACACCAGTAGTAATGAATGCAAACTAAAATTATCCATCAGCAGTCATGAACACATTTATTTGGGCTGTATGAGGGAGAAAATTCATAGATAGCCACCCTTTTCAAATCATACTCTGAGAATTCATATGTATTTTGAATAAAGTTCTTTGAAATCTAACACTGAATTTCCTCCAAATATTCAAGTTTGTTTAATGTAAGACTAATAGAGCTATAGTTTTCATGAGGACAGAACATAGTTCCTATTTACTTAGAAATAGTTCCTATTTACTTAGACATTTTGTTCCGGCTTAACTAATTTAAATGTTTCAAATACTCAAAGTATGAATGAAGTCAACTACTAAGGAAGAGGCTTCCAAAATAACAATATATTCTCAAAATAAGATCTCGCATGGTTCATGAAAATATCTGGTTGATATTTTCCACAATGTAAATGGCCCATTAAAAGATTTATTAAAAAAGGAACGTGGGTGGTATAAAGAAAAGAATATAGAATGAGAATCAGTAGGATGGTAACTACTTTAAATTACTTTTTTTCCGCAATGCAAATTACCCTATATGGTGATATTTTTTCCTCTCATTTTTAAGAGACACTCTTGTACTTGTGTGTGTGTGTGCGTGTGTGTGTGTTTTATAACATTTTATAAGACTACTGACTTGATAAAGATAAAAGGAATTTGGGGAATAATGCATGTGTGTTAAATACAGTGTATTTTCTTGTAGACTGTAGAAAAATACAAAAGTAGATTGTTTAAGGGCTATGTCTCTCATAGTAATAATAGGTTCCACTGAGTTCTTCATATTTTCCCATTTAGTTCAGTCATCTGGATTTGTGAGATGTGGACCAGAGATATATTAATAGGTGAATTCTATTTGTTGTAACTTTGTTTTCCTTTATGCAAAATCAGCTGGGCCATAGCGACATCTTCCTACTAACAGGCATATTCCATTTGTGTATGCATTCATACCAAGCCTCCTTCCAAATAGGAACTGAGGTAATTTACAAAGATGCATGTGTACAATATTATTAAAAAGATAAGTAAAAGATCATGGAGAAATAAATATCCAATGAAAATAATATAAACTCAGAAGGAAAAGTAGCATCTCAACCACCTGTCACATGTTTCCCCACACACTTTGAAAATTGTCAGAGTATATAAACTAAAACAGGTCTGACTTAGTAAAGATATTTTATTATTACTATTACTTTTACACAATTCATATAAAAATTTCCCACTAAAAGATCCTCATGGCATAAAAAGCCTTTTACATCATAGTGTCCACCCTCTTTTTAAGTAACATCTTCACTGTTCTCTCGTATGCAGTATGGTTTAGTTACCCAGAATGTCTCCTCATTTCCTTCCATGTCATGTTCTTGCACTTCTGTGTCTCTGTGTCTCTGCTTCAGAGCCTACCTCAGTCTCTCTCTCTCTTTTTTCCTTTGGTTAAATGACATGCAACATTTAAATTCAACCTTAGTGTTTGCTCCCACTGAAGACTTCCCTAGAACCACAGAACAAGTTAGTGTTCTGTGGACCATCAGAATTTTAAAACAATCCCCAAGATAGTATAATAGTGCCTCTCAAAACCCTTGCAATAATGTCTCATATGCTTATTAGCTGCAACAGACTGACACACAGAAAACTTATCTTGTTCAATTCTACATTCTCAACTAGGAGCACCTTATAAATGAATACTCTATGAGTACGAGACACACAGTAAATTGTGGTCTCCCTTATATTAGCTTAATGATGGAGCTCACAGTAGAAGTGAGTGAGAAGTCAATGAGGAGGAGTCAAATAGGAGAGAGACAGACTCACGTGAGGACTGAGCACCAAAGACCTCAAAGAGAATCATGGTTTTAGAAACATAACCTTATAAAAAATGTTTCATTAATCTGGATTAATCTCACAATTAGTAGATTCATTTTAAAAATCCATAGGAATACGGAAAGTTTGGGGAAATGCTTAGTATTACCAGTATAATCCATATAAATTTCACCTAATGTGAGTTATATTTTTAAAGGAAGTCACCTCCCTTAGTTTGCACATTGAAAGCATTTTTATTTTATTAGATATGGCCTTTCTTTGTGGTTGTGATGAGCTATCACAGTCCAATTTTCTTTCAATTGTACAGTACAAAGAATTTCTCCCAGGAGCTGCTTTTGAAGATTAAAGCATAGAAATAATTTTATTAATGCAATTTTATTTTATATAACAGCAAAATTCAGCAAGCCTAAATTTTTTGTGAATATCAGCATCACCTGAATAAAATTTAATTTACCAGTGGTACAATGTGAAAATGCCCTGGTTACCTGTTCACAAAAGTGAGGGAGTATCCTAACAGTTACTGCTTGCTGTGAATCATCACAGTTTCACCAGAAACTGAAAAATTAGTAATATTAGGCTCAGTAGCATCCTTCAATTATGTCCATTCTCTATTTTACAAAGTGGTTATCCATAACCTTATAGCCTTACTACTATAGCCTTACTACAACTCTGTAACCTAATAATTGTTTGCCAATTTATTTTACGTAAGTGAGAAAAAGAGACTCAGAGATCTGAAAGTGACTTTCCAGGGTCATGAGACAGAGGATGGCAGAGCTGGGGCTAGAACTTAGGTTATGTGACTCCTGGCTCAGCAATGTTTCCCCTCTTGAATAACTCTATTTCAGCTTTGGAATGGTTCATTAGAAACTATGGTGTCAGGTTCAGAACTATGGAGTAAAAGAAAGTACAAAACACATGGAGGGAGCTAGAAGAAAATCAAAAGTCACTCAGAAAATATTCATTCATACATTGATTCTTGCAAGAAATATTGGACATCTATTATGGGCCTTTCACTCTTATATATAGAGAATTTAGTATAGTATAGAGAATTTAGCACTGAACATACGTATTATTTTAAATAACCCGTTTTCAAAAAAACTATGAGACATGCAAAGAAACAGGAAAGTCTGGCCCATGTACAGGGGGAAAAAAAGCAGTCCATAAAAACTGTCCCTGAGATTGCTCTGACATTAGATTTATTAATAGACAAATACTTTACATCAACTTTCATAAATACGTTCAAAGAACCAAAGGAAATAATATCTAAATAAATAAAAGAAAACATGAGAATGATGTCTCATCAAATAGAGATGATCATTAAAGAGATAGAAATTATATTTTAGAAATTAATCAATTAGAAATTATGGCATTGAAAAGTATAATAACTGAAATTGGAAATTCATTAAATGGGCTCCAAAGCGTATTTGAGCTGACAAAAGAAAGAACAGAGAACTTGAAGAAAGATCAACTGATGTTATGCAGTCTGAAGAACAGAAAGAAAAAAGATGAGGTGAAATGAACAGAAACTCAGAGACTTGTGGGATACCACTAAGCACACAAACATACTCATAATGGAGTGAGGCAGGGGGAGGGAGAGTAAAACGGGGAGAGGGAGACAAAAAGAATATATAAAAAGTATAAAAAAATTATTGAAAAAGCTCAACAAATTCTAAGAAGGAAAAACTCAGAAATCTGTACCTAGACACATCAAAATCAAGCTTGGAAAGACAAAGAGAATCTTCAAAGCAACAAAAGAGATGACTCAACAAATACAGTGCTCCACAATAAATTAACAGCTGATTTATCACCAGAAACCATGAGAACAGAAGGCACTCAGTTACATATCCAAAGTGAGAACGAAAAAGACTATCAACCAAAAGAATTTTACATCCAGCAAAACCATCCTCCACAAATTAAGAAGAAATTAAGACATACTCAAATAAAGACTAAGTGAATCTGTCCCTAGCAGACCTGCCCTACATGAAATACTAAAAGGAGTTTTTCAGACTGACATGAAAGATTAGACAATAATTTGATTCCACACAAAGCAATAAAGAACACTAGTGAAGATAATACAAAGGTATACACAGGTTAATATAAAAGACAGTATGTATGTGTTTTTTTGTCATTTTTTCTTTCCTAAGTGATATTTTTAAAAATACCAATGCATAAAGCAATAATTATAAAACTGTGTTGATGGGCTTAGGTACAAAGGTGTAATTCATAAGATAATAACAGTGCAAAGGATTAAGGAAGAAACAAAGTTATGTAGGATGAAAAAATTTTGTATGTTCTTCTAATAATGGTGGTATTAATCTGAACTAGAGGGAGATTGGTTGAAGATGGCAGAGTAGAAGGACATGCACTCACTCCCTCTTGCGACAGCACCAGAATCACAACTAACTGCTGAACAATCATGAACAGGAAGACACTGGAACTCACCAAAAATGATACCCCACATCCAAAGACAAAGGAGAAGCCACAATGAGATGGTCAGAGGGGCGCAATCACAATAAAATGAAATCCCATAACTGCTGGATGGGGAACTCACAAACTGGAGAACACTTAGACCACAGAAGTCCACTCACTGGAGTGAAGGTTGTGAGCCCCACATCAGGCTTCCCAACCTGGGGGTCCAGCAACAGGAGGAGGAATTCCCAGAGAATCAGACTTTGAAAGCTAGCAGGATTTGATTGCAGGACTTCAACAGGACTTGGGGAAACAGACTCCACTCTTGGAGGGCAACACAAAGTAGTGAGCGCATCAGGACCCAGGGGGAAGGAGCAGTGACCCCATAGGAGACTGAACCAGACTTACCTGCTAGTGTTGGAGGGTCTCCTGTAGAGGTGGGGGTGGCTGTGGCTCACTGTGAGGAAAAGGACACTAGCAGATAGAAATTCTAGGAAGTACTCCTTGGTGTGAGTCCTCCCAGAGTCCACCATTAGCCCCACCAAGGAGCCTGTGGGCTCAGATGCTAGGTCGCCTCAGGCCAAACAACCAACAGGGAGGGAACTCAGCCCCACCCATCAACAGACAAGCAGATTAAAGTTTTACTGAGCTCTGCCTGGCAAAGCAACACCCAGCTCTACCCACCACCAGTCCTTCCCATCAGGAAGCTTGCACAAGCCTCTTCATCCACCAGAGGGCAGACAGCAGAAGCAAGAAGAACTACAATCCTGCAGCCTGTGGAATGAAAACCACATTCACAGAAAGATAGACAAAATGAAAAGGCAGAGGACTATGTACCAGATGAAGGAACAAGATAAAACCCCAGAAAAACAACTAAATAAGTGGAGATAGGCAACCTTCCAGAAAAAGAATTCAGAGTAATGAGAGTGAAGATGATCGAGGACTCGGAAAAAAAATGGAGGCAAAGATGGAGAAGATGCAAGATACGTTTAACAAAGAATTAGAAAAATTAAAGAATAAACAACTAGAAGAATTAAAGAACAAACAAACAGAGATGAACAATACAATAACTGAAATGAAAAATACACTAGAAGGAATCAATAGCAGAAAAACTGAGGCAGAAGAACGGAGAAGTGACCTGGAAGACAGAAAGGTGTAATTCACTGCTGCAGAACAGAATAAAGAAAAAAGAATGAAAAGAAATGAAGACAGCCTAAGAGACCTCTGGGACAACATTAAATGAAAAAACATCTGCATTATAGGGGTCCCAGAAGGAGAAGAGAGATAGAAAGGACCCGAAAAAATATTTGAAGAGATTATAGTCAAAAACTTCCCTAACATGGGGAAGGAAATAGCCACCCAAGTCCAGGAAGCGCAGAGAGTCCCAGGCAGGATAAACCCAAGGAGAAATATGCCAAGACACATAGTAATCAAACTGAAAAATTAAAGACAAAGAAAAATTATTGAAAGCAACAAGGGAAAAACGACAAATAACATACAAGGGAACTCCCATAAAGTTAACAGCTGATTTCTCAGCAAAGACTCTTCAAGCCAGAAGGGAGTGGCACAATAAAATGCAAAAAGAAAAAAAAAAAAAAAAATATATATATATATATATATATACAAATATATATGTAAATATATACACCTCAATAAAGGAGAAAAAAGAGAAGTGATCCTCAAAGCTTACTTCGTACACATGTCTGTTACCTTATTATATTCTTAATAGTTGCCATGCAATAGCACCTTGGGGCTTGATGAGTTTTTTAACTGTTTACTCTGCAAGGAAGTTTAAAAACATAAACAGTGAAAAAACTGTATGTTTACTTTAAATTTGAATCCAAAACACAACTTAAAATGTGTTATATTTAATATGAATAGCTCAACTTATCCACTTATATGGGACAAATTTTCCAGTTTTGAAATTAATAATGACTTTTAATAAATTGTAATATTTACACATTAAAAAAATAAGTGATGAAAGGGAAAAACCTACAACCAAGATTACTCTACCTGACAAAGATCTCATTCAGATTTGACATAAAAATCAAAAGTTTTACAGACAAGCAAAAGCTAAGAGAATTCAGCACCACAAAAGCAGCTCTACAACAAATGCTAAAGGAACTTCTCTAAGTGGGAAACACAAGAGAAGAAAATGACCTACAACAACAAACCCAAGAGAATTAAGAACATACATACATATCAATAGGAACATACATAGCAATAATTACCTTAAATGTGAATGGATTAAATGCTCCAACCAAAAGACACAGGTTTGCTGAATGGATAAAAAAAACAAGACCAGTATATATGCTGTCTACAAGAGACCCACTTCCGACCTAGGGACACATACAGACTGAAAGTGAGGGGATGGAAAAAGATATTCCATGCAAATGGAAATCAAAAGAAAGCTGGAGTAGCAATACTCATATCAGATAAACTAGACTTTAAAATAAACTGTTCCAAGAGACAAGGAAGGACACTACATAATGACCAAGGGATCAATCCAAGAAGAAGATATAACAGTTATAAATATATATGCACCCAACATAGGAGCACCTCAATACATAAGTCAACTGCTAACAGCTCTAAAAGAGGAAATCGACATTAACACAATAATAGTGGGGGACGTTAACACCTCACTTACACCAATGGACAGATCATCCAGATAGAAAATTAATAAGGAAACACAAGCTTTAAATGACACAGTAGACCAGGTAGATTTAGTTGATTATTTATAGGACATTCCAGCCAAAAACAGCAGATTACACTGTCTTCAAGTGCACTTGGAACATTCTCCAGGATAGATCACAGCTTGGGTCACAAATCAAGCCTCAGTAAATTTTAAAAAACTGAAATCATATCAACCATCTTTTCTGACCACAGCACTATGAGATTAGAAATCAATTACAGGGAAAAAAACATAAAGAAACACAAACACATGGAGGCTAACCAACACGTTACTAAATAACCAAGAGATTACCAAAAAAATCAAAGAGTAAATCAAAAAATACCTAGAGACAAATGACAATGAAAACACGATGATCCAAAACCTATGGGACGCAGCAAAAGCAGTTCTAAGAGGGAAGTTTATAGCAATACAATCCGACCTCAAGGAACCAAAAAACTCTCAAATAAACAATCTAACTTTACACCAAAAGGAACTAGAAAAAGAAGAACAAACAAAACCCAACGTTAGTAGAACGAAAGAAATCATAAAAAAAGAGCAGAAATAACCGAAATAGAAATGAAGAAAACAACAGCAAAAAAATCAGTGAAACTAAAAGCGGGTTCTTTGAGAAGATAAACAAAATTCATAGACCTTTAGCCAGACTCATCAAGAAAAAGAGGGAGAGGACTCAAATCAATAAAATTAGAAATAGAGAAAGGAAAAGTTAAAACAGGCACGGCAGAAATACATAGCATCCTAAGAGACTACTACAAGCAAGTCTATGCCAATAAAATGGACAACCTGGAAGAAATGGACAAATTCTTAGAAAGGTATAACCTTCCAAGACTGAACCAGGAAGAAATAGAAAATATGAACAGACCAATAACAAACAATGAAATTGAAACTGAGATTAAAAATCTTCCAACAAACAAAAGTCCAGGACCAGATGGCTTCACAGGTGAATTCTATCAAACATTTAGAGAAGAGCAACACCCATCCTTCTCAAACTCTTCCAAAAAGTTGCAGAGGAAGGAACACTCCCAAACTCATTCTACGAGGCCACCATCACTCTGATACCAAAACCAGGCAGAGATACTACAAAAAAAAGAAAATTACAGACCAATATCACTGATGAATATAGATGCAAAACTCCTCAACAAAATACTAGCAAACAGAATCCAACAAAACATTAAAAGGATCATACCCCTTTTGTGATCAAGTGGGATTTATCCCAGGGATGCAAGGATTCTTCAGTATATGCAAATCGATCAATGGGATACACCATATTAAAAAATTGAAGAATAAAAACCATAGGATAATCTCAACAGATGCAGAAAAAGCTTTTGACAGAATTCAAACCCATTTATGATAAAAACTCTCCAGAAACTGGGCATAGATGGAACCTACTTTAACGTTATAAAGGCCATACATGACAAACATCATTCTCAATGGTGAAAAACTGAAAGCATTTCCACTAAGATCAGGAACAAGACAAGGATGTCCACTCTTGCCACTATTATTCAACATAGTTTTGGAAGTCCTAGCCACAGCAATCATAGAAGAAAAAGTAACAAAAGGAATACAAATTGGAAAGAAGAAGTAAAACTGTCACTGTTTGCAGATGACATGAAACTATACATAGATAATCCTAAAGATGCCACCCGAAAACTACTAGAGCTAATCAATGAATTTGGTAAAGTTGCAGGGTATAAAATTAATGCACAGAAATCTCTTGCATTCCTATACAAGAACAACAAAATTTCAGGAAGAGAAATTAAGGAAACAATCCCATTCACCATTTCAACAAAAAGAATAAAATACCTAGGAATAAACCTACCTAAGGAAGGAAAAGACCTGTACTCAGAAAACTATAAGACACTGATGAAAGAATCAAAGATGATACCAATAGATGGAGAGATATTCCATGTTCTTGGACTGGAAGAATCAATATTGTGAAAATGACTATACGACCCAAAGCAGATTAAATGAAATCCCTATCAAATTACCAATGGCCCTTTTCTCAGAACTAGAACAAAAAATCTTAAAATTGGTATGGAGACACAAAAGACCCTGAATAGCCAAAGCAATCTTGAGGGGAAAAAATGGAACTGGAGGAATCAGATCCTTAACTTCAGACTATACTACAAAGCTACAGTAATCAAGACAATATGGTACTGGCACAAAAACAGAAATATACATCAATGGAACAGGATAGAAAGCCCAGAGATAAACCCACGCACATATGGTCAACTAATCTATGACAAAGAAGCCAAGGATATACAATGGGGAAAAGACAGTCTCTTCAATAAGTGGTGGGAAAACTGAACAGCTACATGTAAAAGAATGAAATTAGAACATTCTGTAACACCACACACAAAAATAAACTCAGAATGGATTAAAGACCTAAATGTAAGGCCGGACACTATAAAACTCTTAGAGGAAAACTTAGGAAGAATACTCTGACATAAATCACGGCAAGATCTTTTTTGACCCACCTCTTGAAGTAATAGAAATAAAAACAAAAATAAACAAATGCAACCTAATGAAATGGAAAAGCTTTTGCACAGCAAAGGAAACTACTAATAAGATGAAGAGACAACCCCGAAAATGGGAGAAAGTATTTGCAAACGAGTCAATGGACAAAGGGTTAATTTCCAAAATACGTAAACAGCTCATACAGCTCAATATTAAAAAAAACAAACAACCCAATCAAAAAATGGGCAGAAGACCTAAATAGATTTCCCTCCAATTAAGACATACAGATGGCCAAGAGGCACATGAAAAGCTGCTCAACATCAATAATTATTAGAGAAATGCAAATCAAAACTACAATGAGGTATCACCCCACACTGGTTAGAATGGACATCATCAGAAAATCCACAAACCACAAATCCTGGTGTGGAGAAAAGGGAACCCTCTTGCACTGTTGGTGGGAATGTAAATTGATACAGCCACTATGGAGAACAGTATGGAGGTTCCTGAAAAAACTAAAAACAGAATTACCATATCACCCAGCAATCCCACTACTAGGCATATACCCAGAGAAAACCATAATTCAAAAAGATACATGCTCCCCAGTGTTCACCGCAGCACTATTTACAATAGCCAGATCATGGAAGCAACCTAAATGCCCATCGACAGACGAATGGATAAAAAAGATGTGATATATATATATATACAATGGAATATTACTCAGCCATAAAAAGGAACAAAATTGAATCATTTGTAGAGACATGGATAGACCTAGAGACTGTCATAGAGGGTGAAGTCAGTCAGAAAAACAAATATCGTACATTAACGCATATATGTAGAATGTAGAAAAATGGTACAATCGGTTTGCAAGTCAGAAATAGAGACACAGATGTAGAGAACAAACTTATGGACACCAAGGGTGGAAAGTGGTGGGGTGGTGGTGGTGGGATGAATTGGGAGATTGCGATTGACATATATACACTAATATGTATAAAATAGATAACTAGTAAGAACCTGCTGTATAAAAAAATAAATAAATAAAATTCAAAAAAAAATCTGAACTAGATTGTTATAAATTGAAAAGCTAATTGTAATCCTCAGGATAACCACTAAGAAATTTAAAAGAATGTACATAACTTACAATATAAATAGGTAGCAAAATTTTTCCCAGATGAGAAGATATATTCAGATTCTAAAATTATTTTAGTATAATAGGCAACAGTGATTCAAAATGAATATTTTACAATTATGGAGTAATTAAGGCTGGCTCAAAAATACTCGGTTCTCTGAGTAGAATTGCACTTATTCGCTCTCTGTGAGTCAGGCAGCCATGTGTCTTGTTTTGACCAAGTCTTCAACTGAGACAGAAACAGCATGCTTCAGCTCTAGGCTGTAATTTTATAAGCCAGAGTATGGTCTGCAGTCTTTTCTGCCTTTACACTAGTGAAAACTTGTGCAGAGACTTGAGTCCTCATTAGTGTTGTGTCTCTGAATGGCCATGATATTCAGAGACCTCAGATAGTGCACATTGGACATATGCTGTTAGTGGAAACAGACTTTCATTCTATTTAGCCATTGAATTTGGGGAGTCATTTGTTATTGCCACATAACTAGCCTATTATGACAGATAATAGTAAAAGTAGAATTTATTACAAAGCCTTTCTCTAGGATTAAGTCACAGTATGATTCTGTGTTTGACAAAAGATTTAGATAATTTGGGAAAAGTTTTTAATTTGTTATTTTACTTGATCTTTAATAGGTGGCCCATATGACATCCAAATTCGTTATCAAGCTTGTTATTCTCTCCAAGAATCTTTTACTCTAATAGGGCAGTTTTCTCTGTTATCTCCTAAGGAAGCATGTGTGTTCCTGGCTCCATGCCTTTGTTTGCTTTCCTCCTTGAATTAGCATACTCAGATTACCTTTTAAAATCCTATAACAACTTCAATGACCAATTCAAGTCATATTTCATCCATCAGAATTTCTTTCATTCTTCTACTCCACATAGATAATAAGATAATAAGGTTTCAAGTACCAACACATACATGCAAAGCTCTGGTACTTGCTTTTCATGGGTTATGCTATTTAGACTTTACAACAAGGTTATCATGAGGAATTCAGACTGAGAAAGCATCATATCCAAGCCATGTATCTCATACATCACTATCCCTTATTTATAGAACCAGTATTTTTTAAAACTGTGGTTCTATACTTTTAACTATTTCTATTTTGAGCTCCTACTACACTCAGCTCACTTAGGAACTCAGTCATTGATTTTTCCCTAATTCTATCATGTTCTTCAATTCTGTCCTCTACGTAAATTGTAAATTCGGGTCTCATGGTGATTTGGTATCTCATCCCCTGCATAGAAGTGACTATTATTCTAAATATCTCAGTTTAGATTTTAGGATTCAAGAATTTGAAATAAACAATAAATAAGGTACACATGATTCTTAAAGTAATAAGTCTGATATGGAACCTTAAAATTTAAAACACTAGTTTTAGCTGAGAAAAAAATTTCAGTGACTAGGAGGAGAAAGGGATATTAAAATAATTATATTATTATGAGTTACAGATCATTTATTTGTAGAAAAAAGACAATATACAGACATCAGTGATGACTTTTCCAGTTTTTATTCCAGTTGTGCAGATACAGATATAACTGCTAAGCTTGTGGTTTATTTGGGTTTGTAGAGGGGAAAAAAAAGGTAACTCATGCATATCAAACACCTATGTGGAAGAAGACAGCTAGATGGCTAGGGTTCTTGAATATTTTTAGCGTCATCAAAAGTATCAGAAGTGTCATTTTATTCTCCTATATATATATCTCCTATATATCTCCTTTGTCATTTGCTTCATTTGCAAATATTTTCTCCCATTCTAAGGGTTGTCTTTTTGTCTTGTTTATGGTTTCCTCTGCTGTGCCCAAGCTTTCAAGTTTCATTAGGTCCCATTTGTTTAATTTTGTTTTTATTTCCATTTCTCTAGTAGGTGGGTCAAAAAGGATCTTGCTGTGATGTATGTCATACAATGTTCTGCCTATGTTTTCCTCTAAGAGTTTTATAGTGTCTGGGCTTACATTTAGGTCTTTAAGCCATTTTGAGTTCTTTTTTCTTTTTTTGCAGTATGCAGGCCTCTCACTCATGTGGCCTCTCCCGTTGCGGAGCACAGGCTCCGGAAGCGCAGGCTCAGCGGCCATGGCTCACGGGCCCAGCTGTTCCGCGGCAGGTGGAATCTTCCCGGACCGGGGCACGAACCCGTGTCCCCTGCATCGGCAGGCAGACTCTCAACCACTGCACCACCAGGGAAGCTCTTGAGTTCATTTTTGTGTATGGTGTTACGGAGTGTTCTAATTTCATTCTCTTACATGTAGCTGCCCAGTTTTCCCAGCACCACTTATTGAAGAAACTGTCTTTTCTCCATTGTATATTCTTGCCTCCTTTATCAAAGATAAGGTGACCATATGTGAGTGGATTTATCTCTCAGCTTTCTATCCTGTTCCATTGATCTATATTTCTGTTTTGTGCCAGTACCATACTGTCTAGATTACTGTAGTTTTTTAGTATAGTCTGAAGTCAGGGAGCCTGATTCTTCCAGTTCCATTTGTGTTTCTCAAGATTGCTTTGGCTATTCGGGGTCTTTTGTGTTTCCATACAAATTGTGAAATTTTTTGTTCTAGTTCTGTGAAAAATGCCATTGGTAGTTTGCTGGGGATTGTATTGAATCTGTAGATTGCTTTGGGTAGTATACCAATGTTTCACAATCTTGATTCTTCCAATCCAAGTACATGGTATATCTTTCCATCTGTTTGATTCGTATTTAATTTCTTTAATCAGTCACCTTATAGTTTTCTGCATAGAGTTCTTTTGTCTCCTTAGGTAGGTTTATTCCTAGGTATTATATTCTTTTTGTTGCAATGGTAAATGGGAGTGTTTCCTTAATTTCTCTTTGAGATTTTTCATCATTAGTGTATAGGAGTCCAAGAGATTTCTGTGCATTAATTTTGTATCCTGCTACTTTACCAAATTCATTGATTACCTCTAGTAGTTTTCTGGTGGCATCTTTAGGATTATCTATGTATAGTATCATGTCATCTGCAAATAGTGACAGCTTTACTTCTTCTTTTCTGATTTGGATTCCTTGTATTTCTTTTTTCTCTGATCGTTGTGGTTAACTCTTCCAAAACTATGTTGAAAAACAGTGGTGACAGTGGACAACCTTGTCTTGTTTCTGATCTTAGAGGAAATGGTTTCAGTTTTTCACCATTGAGAATGATGTTGGCTGTGGTTTTGTCATACATGGCCTTTATTACATTGAGGTAAGTTCCTTCTATGCCTATTTTCTTGAGGGTTTTTACCATAAATGGGTGTTGAATTTTCCTGAAATCTTTTTATGCATCTACAGATATTATCATATGGTTTTTATCCTTCAATTTGTTAATTTGATGTATCACATTGATTGATTTGCATATACTGAAAAATCTTTGCATTCCTGGGATAAACCCCACTTGATCATGTTGTATGATCCTTTTAATGTGTTGTTGGATTCTGTTTGCTAGTATTTTGTTGAGGATTTTTGCATCTATGTTCATCAGTGATATTGGTCTGTAATTTTTTTGTGTGATATCTTTGTCTGGTTTGGGTATCAGGGTGATGGTGGCCTCGTAGAATGAGTTTGGGAGTGTTCTTCCCTCTGCTATATTTTGGAAGAGTTTGAGAAGGATAGGTGTTAGCTCTTCTCTAAATGTTTGATAGAATTTGCCTATGAGGCCATCTGGTCCTGGGCTTTTGTTTTTTTGGAAAATTTTTAATCACAGTCTCAATTTCAGTGCTTGTGATTGGTCTGTTTATATTTTCTGTTTCTTCCTGGTTCAGTCTTGGAACGTTGTGCTTTTCTAAGAATTTGTCCATTTCTTCCAGGTTGTCCATTTTATTGGTATATAGCTGCTTGTAGTAATTTCTCATGATCCTTTGTATTTCTGCAGTGTCATTTGTTACTTCTCCTTTTTCATTTCTAATTCTGTTGATTTGAGTCTTTTCCCTATTACTCTTGATGAGTCTGGCTAATGGTTTATCAATTTTGTTTATCTTCTCAAAGAACCAGTGTTTAGTTTTATTGACCTTTACTATTGTTTCCTTCATTTCTTTTTCCTTTATTTCTGAATTGATTTTTATGATTTCTTTCCTTCTGCTAACTTTGGGTTTTTCTGGTCTTCTTTCTCTAATTGCTTTAGGTGTAAGGTTAGGTTGTTTATTTGAGAGTTTTCTTGTTTCTTGATGTAGGATTGTATTGCTAGAAACTTCCCTCTTAGAACTGCTTTCGCTGCATCCCATAGGTTTTGGGTTGTTGTGTTTTCATTGTCATTTGCTTCTAGGTATTTTTTGATTTCCTCCCTGATTTCTTCAGTGATCTCTTGATTATTTAGTAGTGTATTGTTTAGCCGCCATGTGTATCTTTTACAGTTTTTTTTCCTGTAACTGATATCTAGTCTCATAGCACTGTGGTCAGAAAAGATACTTGATACGATTTCAATTTTCTTAAAATTACCAAGGCTTGATTTGTGACCCAATATATGATCTAACCTGGAGAATGTTGCATGAGCACTTGAGAAGAAAGTGTGTTCTGTTGTGATTGGATGGAATGTCCTATAAATATCAATTAAGTCCATCTTGTTCCATGTGTCATTTAAAGCTTGTGTTTCCTTATTTATTTGCTGTTTGGATGATCTGTCCACTCGTGAAAGTGGGGTGTTAAAATCCCCTACTATTGTGTTACTGTTGGCTTCCGTTTTATGGTCGTTAGCATTTGCCTTTTGTATTGAGGAGTTCCTATGTTCGGTGCATAAATATTTACAATTGTTATATCTTCTTCTTTGATTGATCCCTTGCTCCTTATGTAATGTCCTTTTTTGTCTCTTGCAATAGTCTTTATTTTAAAGTCTATTTTGTCTGATATGAGAATTGCTACTCCAGCTTTCTTTTGATTTCCATTTACATGGAATATATTTTTCCATCCCTTCACTTTCAGTCTGTATGTGTCCCTAGCTCTGAAGTGGGTTTCTTGTAGACAGCATATATATGGGTCTTGTTTTTGTATCCATTCAGCCAGTCTGTGTCTTTTGGTTGCAGCACTTAATCCATTTACATTTAAGGTAGTTATCGATATGTATGTTCCTATTACCATTTTCTTAATTGTTTTGAGTTTCTTATTGTAGGTCTTTTCCTTCTCTTTTGTTTCCTGCCTAGAGAAGTTCCTTTAGCATTTGTTGTAAAGCTGGTTTGGTGGTGCTGAATTCTCTTAGCTTTTGCTTGTCTGTAAAGCTTTTAATTTCTCCATTGAATCTGAATGAGATCCTTGCTAGGTAGAGTAATCTTGGCTGTAGGTTTTTCCCTTTCATCACTTTAAATATGTCCTGCCACTCCCTTCTGGCTTGCAGAGTTTCTGCTGAAAGATCAGCTCTTAACCTTATGGGGATTCCCTTTTTTGTTATTTGTTGCTTTTCCCTTGCTGCTTTTAATACTTTTTCCTTGTATTTAATTTTTGATAGTTTGATTAATATGTGTCTTGGCATGTTTCTCCTTGGATTTATCCTGTATGGGACTCTCTGCACTTCCTGGACTTGAGTGACTATTTATTTCCCATATTAGGGAAGCTTTCAACTATAATCTCTTCAAATATTTTCTCAGTCCCTTTCTTTTTCTCTTTTTCTGGGACCCCTATAATTCAAATGTTGGTGTGTTTAATGTTGTCCCAGAGGTCTCTGAGACTGTCCTCAATTCTTTTCATTCTTTTTTTCTCTATTCTGCTCTGCAGTATTTATTTCCACTCTTTTATCTTCCAGGTCACTTATCTGTTCTTCTGCCTTAGTTATTCTGCTATTGAATCCTTCTAGAGAATGTTTAATTTCATTTATTCTGTTATTCATCACTGTTTGTTTTTTCTTTAGTTCTTCTAGGTCCTTGTTAAATGTTTCCTTCATTTTCTCCATTCTATTTCCAGGATTTTGGATCATCTTTACTATCATTACTCTGAATTCTTTTTCAGGTAGACTGCCTATTTCCTCTTCACTTGTTTGGTCTGGTGGGTTTTTACTTTGCTTCTTCATATGCTGCCTATTTGTCTGTCTTCTCATTTTGTTTAACTTACTGTGTTTGGGGTCTCCTTTTCGCAGGCTGCAGGTTCATCGTTCCCATTGTTTTTGGTGTCTGACCCCAGTGGGTAAGATTGGTTTAGTGGGTTGTGTAGGCTTCCTGGTGAAGGGGTCTGGTGCCTGTTTTCTGGTGGATGAGGCTTGATCTTGTCTTTCTGTTGGGCAGTACCGTGTCTGGTGGTGTGTTTTGGGGTGTCTGTGAACTTAGTGTGATTTTAGGCAGCCTCTCTGCTAATGGGTGGGTTTGTGTTCCTGTCTTGCTATTTGTTTGGTATGGGGTGTCCAGCAGTGGAGCTTGCTCGTCATTGAGTGGAGCTGGGTCTTAGCCTTGAGACAGAAATCTCTGGGAGAGCGTTCACCGATTGATATTACATGGGACTGGAAGGTCTCTGGTGGTCCAATGTCTTGAACTAGGCTCTCCCACCTCAGAGGCTCAGGCCTAATACCAGGTCAGAGCACCAAGACCCTGTCCAGCCATATGGAGATCCTAGAGGGGAGTCACTGCATGCTATGCAGGGCCACAGAAGCTCCAGAGTTTGGTCGGGTGGCAAAGACAGGAGCAAGAAGAAAGTCTAGGCCAGAGCCTTTAATGGGGTTTCTGAACTTGAGTTTACTTGGGAATAGCAGAGGAACTGCAATTCTGGAAGGCACAGTATTGCAAGTCATAGGCCAGTCTGTGGAGAGTTCAGGATGGGCTGTATTTATGGGGAAGGAGCACCAAAAAGTAACTTTTTAAATTACATGTTTTCCTCCTCAACTATCTTCTCCCTGGTGTTTTCCAGTCATAGTCATATGTTCTTAGTTTCTTCTCAAATAAAGATTTTGCTGCTTTAAACACCACTGAGGCAATATCATGACAAACACTCTGGAAGATTCTGTTCTGTCATCTTTCAAACTGTCATCCAAGTCCTCATTTCAAAAAATGCATCACTGATAATGATGCAAAAGGGAGAATATCAGAGCATGATTTCTGGATCCCCAGTAGAGATATCATTGGAACATGGAAAAATGGTTTCTTAACTTGATGGAAATCATATGGGAGCCAGGAAAAGAGAATGAATACTGAAATACACATTACCGTTCTTTGGTAAGGTCCCTTAAGATTAGAATCACAGTCAGTTAGTTTTGATATCATAGATTGTTTGGCACTGATGAAGTTTCATGGCTGTGTAATTATTTTTGAAGCTTTCCAAGACTGCTGAATTTCTATAATAAAATGAAGATTAAGAACTCTGTTCAGCTCTCAAAGGTGTTACAAGCTATCCTAAGGCAATAGCACAGCTCCTACTAAGGAATGTATCCAAGCTCCAACTTGTAGGAACAGTCTTCAATCCGTGGCTGATAATGCTGGTAACAATAAGAAAAGGAATGTGATCCAAGTCAGAATTCTTTCTAAGAGATTGTATCACTGATACACATTCTGCAATTAGGTGAACACCTTTTTTCTTTGGATGTATGCTGAAAGTCAGATGCTAAATGTTAACTGTAAAACTGTGTTGATTATCTTAAGTTAGATAGAAAATCTGAGCATTTTAAACAAAAAAGACTGTGACTTGTGTTGAATAAGAATTACTTCACATGATGTACGGTAAGAACTCATTTTGATTTAGCATAGGAAATTGGGATTTCCTCCTTTTCTTCCCTTCCCTTCCCTTCTCCTCCATTCACTTTCCCCCCTCACTTCCTTCTTTCCTCTATTCTTTCCTTCCTTTCTTTTCCTCTATCATTACATTTTTTTCTTTTATTCAGATTGGGGAAAAAGTTAAAATTTCTAACAGTTCTAAATCCTATCTAAATTTGGTCTGTTGGCATCTAAACTTTGAGGTGTTTTTAATGAAATTTTTAAGCAGAATTACTTTAGGAAGTAAGATTTGCCTCTTAAGCATTGTTAATACAATAAAAACAAAGTATTCTTATAGAGAAATCAGAATCTTTTGGTGCATGTCTTCAACTCATTAAGATTTTTTTTCTGGAAAATATTTACTACACTGAGCTATATTATAGCTAAATTAAATATGGTGAATGGATCTCTCCTAAGGGGATAAACTAAATTACACTGGGCAGAGACCAAATCTAATTGTACTGCATCTTTATAATCAAGCAACAAGAATTACCCCCATCCTTTTTTTATGGTAACATACACACTTTATCACTGTGGCTGATATTCTGCATTTTTCTAAAGGAAATAGGAAATAAAACATTAAAAACTAAAGTACTCTTAAAGATTACTCATTTTTGGTAATGTTCTGTGTTCATGTTTCTGGACAAAAGTGTTGTAAAATTTATTAATTATATATAATCATTTACTTTCCACTATTTTCTTGATAATTTAGTCTTTATATTTCGTCCACTTATCTATTCAACAAATATTTATCAAGCAGCTAGACAATGGGAGAACAAAGAATACTACATGGTCCCTGCTTTCAGGTCTTCTGTCTACTTGGGCAGACTTATAAACTAATGGAAATAAGTAGATAGAGTAATAGATAAATGGGTAGAAAACAGATAGTAAAGGCTCTCTAGGAAAGCTGTATAGAAAGTGCTTTTGGAAAAAGAAAGTGGTGAATTTTTTTCTGGGGGTAAATCCAGATAAATGTAATAGGAAAACAGACAGTTACATTGAGTTTCTGAAATTGAGTAGAGTATGATAAGGCCTATCTAAGCAAAATATTAGCTAACACTTATTAAGCATCCTATATACATTTTACATATGTAGCAAAACAGGACTAGAAAGGCAGGTAACATGTCAAGGTCACACAGCTGATGAGTGGAAGAGGTGGAATTGGAACTCAGGTGATTTGACTTTAGAATCTACACATACTCTAGATAACACTGCAAATGAATGGTAACAAGAAATCTAATAGATTGTTCTGGATCATAGAATCTGAGATGCTCGGGAACCTATGGTGATGAGCCTAGATATTATTTATGGTTTATTATGAAAGCCCTAAAGTGTTTTGCCAAATAATTTAGATATAATCCATTAAAAAGTATCCAGAGCTCATAAGCAGAGAAATCATAAGCTCTGAGGAAGGTCATTTTTTAAATCAAAACTACAAATTTAGAATTTAAAAGTAAGAGAGACAGGACAGTTATTTAAGGGACAGGAAAGCTACACTGCAGAAAGGAAGGGTGGGAGTACACCCCAATCAAAGATTGGGTGGGGTACACTACAGTTCCCTCAACTATTAATTAGTGTTAATTCAGGGTCTCTGTAGGGGAAGAAGGGCCTGTAGTGCCCTAGTCTGCCATCTTGCTGACATCGAGCAACTCACTTTTTAAGCCACAACCAGTTTTAATGTATTTACCTAACCACTTCAATTCAATATTACCTAGGATGAAGTCTATATCTCAAAATACTTTAAAGGCTCCTCTTGCCTTTTGGATATAAATTACTCTTAAGCACAGATGACAGGGCTTTTCAAGATCTAGCCTCCACATAGAATTCCAGGTTAATTTCTTCCCTGAACTTGAACTCTACAATATAGTAGAGTAGCCAACATACTCTGAAGAAATCAAGATCAAGGTGCCAACTGATCAGTTTCTGGTGAGGGCACTCTTCTTGGGTTGCAGATGGCCATCTTCTCACTACATCTTCATATGGTGTTTCTTCAGTATGTGCACATGGAGAAAGACAGAAAGATATCTCTCCTTTCTTATAAGACCAGTAATCCCATCATGAGGCCCCCACTCTTGGAACCTAACCTAACTCTAGCTACATCCCAAAGACTGCATCTTCAAATACCATCACATTGGGGGTTAGGACTTCAATATATGAATTTTAGGTGGGGAGGCACAAACCAATCCATAGCACACCCCAACCTGAATTCTACTTTTCCTTTGCCTAACTAACCTCTTCTCAGTTATTTTTCCAATATATCTTTGCAACTAATTCCTAATATTTTCTCTGTAACTCTAATTCAACTTAACTTAGATCTTTTAATTTTACTGTTTATACCTTTTAATGTCTTTTTTTTTTTTTTTTTGTGGTACGCGGGCCTCTCACTGCTGTGGCCTCTCCCGTTGCAGAGCACAGGCTCCGGACGTGCAGGCTCAGCGGCCATGGCTCACGGGCCTAGCCGCTCTGCGGCATGTGGGATCTTCCCGGACCGGGGCACGAACCCGTGTCCCCTGCATCGGCAGGCGGACTTTCAACCACTGCGCCACCAGGGAAGCCCTAATCTGTCATATTTTATCTATTTTTTTCTTCACACTTCCATCAATAACTTCTTCAGATTTCTATGCCAGTTTATTTTCTCAGGTGTGCTCCATATGCTGTATAATTTGTCCATTAAATTATCAGTTTGAGCCCTAATCGTCATATTTTATCTATTTTTTTCTTCACACTTCCATCAATAACTTCTTCAGATTTCTATGCCAGTTTATTTTCTCAGGTGTGCTCCATATGCTGTATAATTTGTCCATTAAATTATCAGTTTGTAATCATAATTTTTTCTATTTTAAAATTTTCTTTTCACATTTTATCTGTGTTTTTAAAGAATGCTGATTCATTGTTTATATATTTTTTAATTGTCGATTAAAATTTGATTGTTATCTCTTATGGTAGCATATTTTCTTATGTGCTCTTTTTTTTTTTTTTGGTACGCGGGCCTCTCACTGTTGTGGCCTCTCCCATTGTGGAGCACAGGCTCCGGCGCGCAGGCTCAGCGGCCATGGCTCACGGGCCCAGCCGCTCCGCGGCATGTGGGATCTTCCCGGACCGGGGCACGAACCCACGTCCCCTGCATCGGCAGGCGGACTCTCAACCACTGCGCCACCAGGGAAGCCCTTCTTATGTGCTCTTAATTTTGGAATTTGAGCTCACATGATGAGTTCCTCTACAGAAGATTTGCATTTGCTCATGCCAAGTGGCCAAGGAGTTAGTTACTATCTCAGGATATCTTTAGTTAATTTTTTTTTTTTTTTTTTTTTTTGTGGTATGCGGGCCTCTCACTGTTGTGGCCTCTCCTGTTGCGGAGCAACAGGCTCCGGTCGCGCAGGCTCAGCAGCCATGGCTCACGGGCCCAGCCGCTCCGCGGCATGTGGGATCCTCCCACACCGGGGCACGAACCCGTGTCCCCTGCATCGGCAGGCGGACTCTCAACCACTGCGCCACAAGGGAAACCCATCTTTAGTTAATTTTACTGGCTTTAGGTTTTCTGAGATGCCTTGGTAATGCAGATTTAAGCCCAAAACCTTGTTGGTAGAGAGACTGAATTATAAACTCTCTAGGGAAATTCTTTTTTTTTTTTTTTTTCCTATCCAGTGCTGTGGCTAAAAAAATAGTTACTATGTTCATGTTTCTGTGATGGAGTAAATTTTCCCCTGATTAACATTTTCCCCTTAAGATGCAAAGCTAAATATGAGAGTCTGATTTGTACCTTTTACCTTGTACAGGCTTAAGACATTGTCACCTTTCATAAGTAGCTCTTAAAACTACTCTTGGTTTCCTGCTCTTAGCAGACATCTTCGGAAAGCCCAGAATTTACTCCTGTTTACTACTCAGATTTTATTTCTTCATTTATGTCCCCCAAGAATTCCCTTTGTGTGTGTGTGTATGTGTGTGTGTGTGTGTGTGTGTGTGTGTGTGTGTGTATGTACCTTCCCTTATATTTTTAGATATCTATCACATGTAATCAGCTTTCAGCACTTACTGGTATAAAAAATGTTTTTCTAGAATAACTACTTATCTATTTTGCTAGCAGCAGCAGAACTTTCCAATTCATTAGATCTCGACTTAAAGCTTTCTCTCACTAGATCTCTTCATCATAGATTTCGCTAGGTACCTATCTGTGCCAGTTAACCATTTATTGCCTCTCAGCTCCTATTCATTCTTTTTTGCCTGCTTTGTGAAAATGGATTTGGGCCCTTTAATTAATTTTCTTTGGCAGGCACATTTTTAACTTTGTCGATAAAAAGTACTATAGAGAAATATCAGGAGAAAAGGGTTTGCTCCCTGCTTCCTGTGAGCTCTGCTCAGTCAGTTCCCAAAGTGTGTGGCTTCTCCAGTGCCCAGCTCCTGCTGTGCACTTTCCTCTTTGGGCACATTTTGTAGCAGTGTGTCTGATAAAACACCTCCTCATCAACAGTTTTCCCCAACACCCAAGAGGACCTATTTCTGGAATGTCCTAGAGGGTAGATATCCAGCAAGTTCTGCTGGTGCAGCACTACAGTGACTTAGCTGCATAGAGTGAACCATGGAAGGCCCTCTCCAACAAGGTCTGGATCTCAGCCCTTGGGAGAGGGACATGGGCTTTTTCTTGGATGTTCTATCTCAGAGTTAGTGGTAGTGGCTACTCCTTATATTTGCTATTCTTGTATTCTTTAGAGTTCTCTTTCCTTCTTGTTAACCAGTCCCTCTTTACTCCAATCCTCTGTTGTATTTAATTATTCTTCACATTATCTAATACCTTCTCATAAGACATTTTTGCCTCAATTTACTCATAAGTTTGTATTGTAAACTCATTTCAAGGCCTGTCTTCCCCATAGTATGCTAGCCATTTCATAGGAAGTACCTAATATACATATATATATAATATATATATATAATATATATATAGAACAAAAGAAAGACTAAAAATAAAGCACTGCCCAATGTTTACCTACATTATGCACAACTGAAAGTCTTAATTCCCTAAAATACCTAAGAAGTTCATATATATATTCTCCTCTTCAAATGTAAGTGGATGTTTTCCCCATGTTAAAAACAGTTTAATCTAAATTAACCAAATGGCATAAAAGATAAAAATAATAGTAAAAATGTTGAATACAAAGGTATAGAGACTTAACATATATGTTCTGTCTTGGAGCTATATATAGCTTACCAATATATCCAAGTGTGGACATTACAAGAACATCCAAGTGGATAAAAAGCCAAGATTTACTATGCTTATACAACAACTTGCTTCCCACTGAAACAAACTTATAGAGATATTTCACAAAAATCCTCTTTGTAAAGAATGTAGTATAATATCATAGTTGAGGTATACCTAACTTCATCTAAATAGCTTCTGATTCAGCTCTCTGGCAAAGGAAAATGGCAATAGTAACAGAGGGAGGAAAGAAAATTTAATAAGATCATCTGTAGGAGGATAATATTTAGAAAAGCAATTGCTGCATTTTTCCTTAGTTTCCTATGTCCATTTTCTTCTTTGAAGAAAATCCACCATCATTATCTTAAGAGGAGGGTAATAGGACAGAACACAAAGAAAAATGCAATATATTTTTAAAAACTTTTTTTCAGGCATAAAATAATAGACTTGGAAGAATGTGTGATTATTCAGCATCAGTATTCCTCATTAATACTACTTTCAACCTGCACAACTAGATGGAAGTTTCCTGTACTGGCAAAGGGGAAAAGAGTTATACAGTCTGTCCTCTGTATTTGTGAATGAGAAACCCATGGATACAGACGGCAGACTGTACTACATCATTCTGTAAGAGACTGAGCATCTTCAGATTTTGGTATCCATAGGAGCGAGCAGGAACCAATCCCCTGCAGAAACTGAAGAGGGACAACTGTACAGGGAAAGATGAAGCTTAGAGGCTAGTGGGTCTCTAATTAGAGTCTATGCCATGTTCTTCTCCTACCAAATTTGAATAGCTAAGAATGCCAGAAAACTCATAACCTAAGTTGAGATAATCAGAAGAGATATGACAGAAGTTTTTAATACAAAATGAGCTAATTAGAGTAAATTTTAAGTTCAAATCAGGAGCACAATCTTCAAAAATTCTTTAAAATTTGCTTAATTAATTAAAGTATGGTCAGTTGCATGTTCAGTGGACAACACGGCTCACGGAAATAAGATTAAGGGCATGAATCTGCTATTGAAACCTGAAATGCTCAAGTATCCTGTAAATAAGTCTGGAGAAAGAGGCATATATCAAAAAGAAGGGTGGGTGTCACTACTGGCATACAGAATTTACTGGGATCAAAAATATATAAAGCCAACTAGTTTTTTTTGTTTTTTTTTTCTTTCTCTGTGATCTTTATTTAAGGTTTGCCTCTATTTTTTGTTTTATTAATCCAGTCTTAAATCTTTTAAATTGAGATGTAATTGATTTATAACATTATATTAGTTTCAGGTATATAACTTAATGATCTGATATCTGTATAATGATCACCACAGTAAGTCTAATCAACATCTATTGCCACACATGGTTATAAATATTTTTAGAACTTTTAAGATCTACTCTCTTAGCAACTTTCAAATATACAATACAGTATTATTAACTATAGTCACCATGCTGTACATTACATCTCCATGACTTTTTTTTTTAATTAATTTTTATTGAAGTATGGTTGCTTTACCACGTTGTGTTAGCCTCCACTGCACAACAAAATGTATCAGTCATACACATACAGATATCCCCTCCCTTTTCGACTTCCCTCCCATTTAGGTTACCACTGTGCACTCGGTGAGTTCCTGGTGCTATACAGCATGTTCCCATCACTTGTCCATTTTATACATAGTATCAATAATGTATATGTGTCAATCCCAGTCTCCCAATTCCTCTCACCCCACCCTTTTCCCGATTGGTATCCATACTGAATTTAAGACCAGACACTATAAAACTCTTAGAGGAAAACAGAGGCAGAACACTCTTTGACATACACCATAGCAACATCTTTTTTGACCCACCTCCTAGAGTAATGAAAATTAAAAGAAAACTAAACAAATGGGACCTAATTAAACTTCAAAGCTATTGCACAGCAAAGGAGACCATAAATAAGATGAAAAGACAACCCTCAGAATGGGAGAAAACATTTGCCAATGAAGCAACTGACAAAGGATTCATCTCCAATATACACAAGCAGCTCATGCAGCTCAATATCAAGAAAACAAACAACCCAATCAAAAAATGGGCAGAAGACCTAAATAGACTTTTCACCAAAGAACACATACAGATAGCCAACAAACACATGAAAAGATGCTCAACATCCAAATTATCAGCGAAATGCAAATCAAAACTACAATGAGGTATCACCTCACACTGGTCAGAATGGCCATCATCAAAAAATCTACAAACAATAAATGCTGGAGAGGGTGTGGAGAAAAGGGAACCCTCATATGTTTTTGGTGGGAATGTAAATTGATACAGCCACTATGGAAAACAGTATGGAGGTTCCTTAAAAAACTAAAAATAGAACTATCATATGATCCAGCAATCCCACTACTGGGCATATACCCAGAGAAAACCATAATTCAAAAAAACGCATGCACCCCAATGCTCATAGCAGCACTATTTTCAATGGCCAGGACATGGAAGCAACCTAAATGTCCATTGACAGAGAAATTGATAAAGAAGATATGGTACATATATACAATGGAAGATTAGCCATAAAAAGGAAAGAAACTGGATCATTTGTAGAGATGTGGATGGACTTAGAGAGTGTCACACAGAGTGAAGTAAGTCAGAAAGAGAAAAGCAAATACGGTATAATAACACATATATGTGGAATCTAGAAAAATGGTATAGACGATCTTAGTTGCAAAGCAGAAATAGAGACACAGGTGAAGCCAACTATTTTTCTGAGAAACTTGTACTACTCAAAGAGCTCAGTGGGGATTAGACAGGATTGTGATTGTTCAAGACAAAATTAGTAAGTTTTACCCAGACTCCCATTTCTATAGGCAGGCAGCAGCCCTCTCCATATGAGTCCATTCCAACAAAGATAATATAAAGATAATATAAAGATAATAAAGAAAAGGTCAGGCAGGAGGTGGAGCCAGGAGAAAAGAGATGCATCGACTGAAAAACAACTATGGGGGAACATTGCTGGAGCTTCATTAAGGAACATTAGCAACAAGATTTTAGAATAATTATGGACCAACGACTACTGTATGCCTCCTATTTTACTCTTTTTTAATGGAAGCATTTATACCAATTATCTTGTCCTCACCCTGCTACTATTTTTTGGGTTTTTTTGAGATGAATCACAAATAACCTGACATCCTATTTCATAAAACCCAGATCAAGAGGAGCCAGATGTAGAAATTGACATCTGACCATATTGACCCAGATGTAGTAATTATTACAAAATCCTAGAGTTTGAGTCTTTTGCAAACTTTCCCAGTGGAGGAGTAAACGTATTCTGTGCTTTAAAGGGAGGAAAATGACATTTTGTAACCAAAGGTTAGTCTATGACAAATTGTACTATTATTTCCAATTATTTGCTGCCTAACTATAATAGGATTATACATCTCTCCCCAATGTCATGTTATTTGTACTAGCTGTCTGTAAGAGAAATATTACTATTTTTCCCTGTCCCACTGTCATAAGGTTCAGTCATGTGACTTGCTTTGACCAGTGAAACAGAAGAGGTGACAGAAGGTATTCTGAACCAAAGCTTTTAGATCCATCTTGTGATCCTTCTAGTTACCTGCATTTCAGTCTATGTCCCCCAAAATAGCATGTCCAGATTTAGCTGGATCCTAGAATACAAAAAGCTGGCTAATTAAATATAATTGGCATCACTTTTAATGCACAGTATGAAAAAAATAATAGAGAGTTTATAATCTTAGACACTAGCAAATGGGAAATCTAACAATTTTAATCCTAAGGATACATAGTGCCTTTTATCCCTGATATCTATCTTAATCCATGAATCTTTATTGAACTTTAAATATTTTCAGATTAGAAGCTTCTGTGAGGGACCATCCATGTTTAATAGTATTTCTTATATTTTCCTGAATGTTCATGACAGTGTATTCAGATCAATAAATGTCTGCTAAGACTTCTCTGAGGTGCTTGAGAGTTTAGAACAAAGCTAAGACATCGAGTACACAATCTTAGAGCTAATGGTCTCCTATTTAACACTCAGAGGAAGAGTAAAGTATCAGAATGGGACTAATTTTCTGAAAGGATTGAGGAAAAGTAATCAAGCGTAATATTCTAGGAGGCCACAATACCATTTTTAAAGTAAATTGCAAATTGTTAAGATGAGTTCTAAGTAAGAAAAGTCAATAGACATTGGAAACATGCTGAGATACTATATAAATGTCATTGAGTCAGTGAGAATTGTGTGAATAAAGCCTGCTGATTTAGGTCAACTTGGAGAAATTACTGAAAAAAACAATAAAGATGATAATCTTTAAAATCTTTTTTCTTCTACTGCATGAGAACTGATCATCCTAGTTGCCCACTTATGGGCAAAAAAGGAGCTCAAAGATTAGCACTTGAATACTCATCACACCTTTATGAAACTGGTAACAGGAAATGTGTATTTTTTTTTTTTTTTTTTTTTTTTTTTTTTTT
>NW_006783288.1:1785551-1796998 GCF_000442215.2 Lipotes vexillifer
ATGGGCCTCTCACTGTTGTGGCCTCTCCCCTTGCGGAGCACAGGCTCCGGACGCGCAGGCTCAGCGGCCATGGCTCAGGGCCCAGCCGCTCCGCGGCATGTGGGATCTTTCCCGGACCGGGGCACGAACCCGTGTCCCCTGCATCGGCAGGCGGACTCTCAACCACTGCGCCACCAGGGAAGCCCCGGAAATGTGTATTTTTAATCATCACAGAAACTGACTTATTTGCATGATAATTACCCAAAAGTTAATAATTTAAGAATTGGCCATTTCCAAAACGTGAAAGTATTTATGAGCCCTGTCTGGCCAGGTGTGTTATGCCTTTTTTATTTTTTTAATAAGTCACAGGATAGCACTATGCTTAGAGGGGGTGTACATATAGTACATATATACATATAGCAAATGCTGAATGATTGAACTGATGAACTTAAGACTAAAGCTCAATTATCTTGCCTCTAATCACTCTCCTGTAAGTAACGTAAACATACTACGCCCAAGGAAGCTCCTCCTTCATTCTCTCTTTAATTAAGTTATTGAAGCATTGAGCTTTAGAGTAGTGAGTGAATTTTGAGATATTGGCCTATTTATTTTGCTTCTATGAAAAAGTTTTTATGGGGGTTCAAATAGTATAATTATGGCTACTCTCCAAATTCAGCCACTAGAAAAGTGGGAGGAGTATAATTTAACTCTTGCGAAGGATTTGTTAAAAATTACTGTACCAGGAGCATAATAATACCAATGAGCAATGGTAGCTTGAATAATTCAGTACCATGACACTCTTTTTAAGGCAGCACAAAAGTGGGTTCTAATATCTATTGTTTATTTCCAGGCTAACACATTTATTGTCTCCAAAGAAGGGAAAAATACCTGTGGAAGCAGGAAATTTTTCACAGAAAAAATAAACAAGATATCTTGCTATTTCTTCCATACAGTCCATAAAGGTCCAGATGTTGAAATGCTTTTACAAAGCAGGTCATAGGCAGAAGCAGAGTGAATGTTATAATAGTAGGCAACTGAGGCATCAGGTATTGCAGGGCAGAACTAGAAAACATTTCTATGAAGCTCTGATGTACCATACCATGCCTGCTAGCCTTTAATCAGGGAGCCAACTTCCTGTGCCAGTATTCCCCTTTTAATGGATATACTACACAATACTGGTCCAATCTATTCCAAGTTAGAAATAGCTTTGCTAAAGAGAGATACTGTAGAACAATGGAAGAGCCCAGGATTGTGAGTAAAGATTTGAGCGTAGGAAGAAGGTACAAGAACTAAAATTTGTTCAATAACTGACCACATGTCAAGTGCTATGACAAATATTATCTAATTCAACTTAATTCCCCCAATAACCTAGAGACAAATGTAGTTGTAGTTCACTTTAAAAAATAGGAAATAGGTTCAGAAAGATGATGGAAGCTACTAGATGTCACACAGCTGTTCCGTTGCTGTGCCACGATATAAATGCACGCCTGTCTTATGCCAGGTTCCAAACTCCCTTCCTGCTTCTGCGGCTAATGACCTCCATGAACATTTGCGCGTTACATTCCCAAGGTCTATGCTTGGGTTTTCTCTTCCAGTCGTATTTAGATAATACCGTTTATTGTTAGAATGGTATTATTTACCTAATGGCCATTGATCTAGGTGCTTTTGAGAATTGTTTTGATAATAGGGAGCTGAGGTATTTTCAACACAGAGAAGCACTGCGCAATGTAAGTTACTTATAGCTTTCAGTGAATTTACTCACAGTGGAGGGAGAGCCGTTGTACTAACACTCTTCTGCCTCCTCATCTCCTATCCGGCACATCGAAAAACACAATCTGACTTTGCCCTTATTCACAATAAAGCTAATTCTTTGTCTCTCAATTGTTTCAGAAATTGAGAAGGCGCAGTTCAGATTTTTCTTCCTTTTTTGAAATTCATTATTGACATTCCTTGTTTTCTACTTTCAACTACCAATTCGTGGACATAAGCCCTTTGAAAATGTCCAATTTTGGATGTGACATGATTTTGTAACCTCCTCGATATCTTTTAAAGTAGTTTTATTTAGTCACGTAAATCTTGGGTCTTACAAACAAGGTAGGCCCTTGCATTAGAAAAACAGGAAACAAATGTTTGGGGACATATTTTAAGTAACTGCACAATTATATTGTTTTTTTTCAGGCACTAAACTTTAATATGTGATAGCAACAAAATATACTTGCAATCTTTGGAAACAGATGGAAGATTAAATATATGGTTATTAAAATATCCACTTATTGTTCTCTAGTACAATATGTTTTCCTAAGTTTGGGCTTATTATGGTGATTAATGTGATAGTTAAGTACCACTAAATGGCCAGGAAAATGCAGAAGTTTAGTAGGCAACATCTTGCATATGTGAAATCTCAAGGAATGCTTGCCATGTAAAAATACACCCTGGCTCATAAATACATTTTGAAGTTCTTACTAATCTCAGAATAAAATAACAAGTATCATTGCTTTACTATGTACTCGCTGATACCAAGATAAGGTATCTACTTATCGGAGAATTATTTTTCCTTTGGATACTTCAAAAAATATCTTCTATTTTTCTGTTAAGTTGAAATAAAGGAAATGTCGTAATTCCTGTTGCATTCTTAGAGCTCTGTCAGGTACTTAGAGGTTCAGGTTGATATGACTGGGATATCTGCACTCATTTTGGTATGCTATATTGTGATTTGTAAGAAATATCTGTTTGGTTTTTGCCCTGGATTTCTGGCACAGAGTTCCTAAAACTCTTGGAATTTCCTAAGTGTTGAGAGCAATAAAGATAGCTTTTGTTACGTTAATGAGGAGACTTTCAGAAAGCACACAAGAATGGGGGCTGGCTGCCAGAGATGAACAAGTGATTAGAGGATTGGAACTTTCAGTCCCACCCCACTGACCTCCAGGTAAGCAAGAGGGGCTAGAGGTCAGATGGATCGCCAATGGCAAATGATGTAATTAATCATTCCTATGTAATGAAGTCTCCATAAAAACCCCAAAAGGACTTTGTTCAGAGAGTTTCTGGACTGGTGAACATGTAGAGATGTGGGGAGAGTGGCACGCTGAAAGAAAGAATGAATGGAAGCTCTGTGCCCCTTCCCACATACCTGGCCCTGTACATTTCTTCCATCAGGCTGGTCCTGAATTATATCCTTTTGTAATAAACCAGTGATCTAGTAAGTATAATGTTTCTCTGAGTTCTGTGAGCTGCTCTGGCTAATTAATCAAGTTGGAAGAGAGGGTCCTGGAAGCCTCTGATCTATAGCTGGGGATCAGAAGCGTGGGTGATAACTTGGGCTTGTGACTTGGAGGAAGGCGGAGGGCAGTCCTGAAGGTCTCGGCCCTTAACCTGTGCCACAGTGGCAGAATTAAGATGAATTGTAGGCCAGAACTTTGCTGGTTGGTGGTGGTGGTGGTGGGGGGCGGGGAACGGACCTTCCCCAGATTGGAATTGGTACCAGAAACCCTTTGAGGTACATATCCTGAAGTGGGTAGCATGTATGAATATAATACGTACCTAGTCTCAGAAAAATTAGTCACAATCCCTTTCAAGATTCTCTTGATATTATAATCTCTGATGATGAATGGGTTTGAAGGTCCAGGTTAGGTGATACCTAAATAGCATTCATAGAATCATAGAACTTTAGATTTTTAGGGAATTATAAAGATCATCTAGTCTGTTAATGTGTTATAGTTTAATGTTTTCCATATCCCTTTGGGATTTCCCTCTTATCAATGAAGCATCTTTACCATTACGTACAAAATATTTTTTGATAAATTATTTCATTTAAACATGAATGAATAAATATATATACATAATTAAAATAATCTCATATCAAAGTTATAATAAAATGTTAATTCATTTTAAGATAAATTAACATTAAAATAAATTATATATGGATATGGATATAAAATTAAATTAAAATATTTTATATACATATGTGTATATAAAAGTATATATACCTACATACATATAAACACAAACTCTCTAAGTCATCTTTTTTTTTTTTTTTTGCGGTACGTGGGCCTCTCACTGTTGTGGCCTCTCCCGTCGTGGAGCACAGGCTCCGGACACGCAGGCTCAGCGACCATGGCTCACGGGCCCAGCCGCTCCGCGGCATGTGGGATCTTCCCCGACCGGGGCATGAACCCGTGTCCTCTGCAAAGGCAGGTGGACTCTCAACCACTGCGCCACCAGGGAAGCCCTAAGTCGTCTTTTTTATAGCAGTAGGATATGCATACTACGGACAGTGATCTTCTTGAAAACCACTCATTGTGTTTACATCCTGTCCTCCATAGTAGGACATCTCTGAGAACAAATGTGAGCAGATATCTGTATCCCTGTAATATTTATTAATTGATCATAGTTCTATAATTCTATGATCAATAAATAAACTGAGGTTCAGAGGAGGTTATATATTTCTTCCAGGTAATGTCTTTTAAAATATATTTAAATAGAGTCTTAGAAGTTACCAGATTGTTTAAAACAAGTACGTTCCTTTGTGGGTAAGCCATGAAAAGATATACTCAAGAGAAGTAAACGTATAAGAGTATAAGAGTTGTTTCCAGCCATGTGGTCAAAGATAACTGAGTGGTGACAGAATTGGTAACACATTGTCACAGTTTTGGGCGTGAGTGGCTAACTAGTTTGATACCATACTCAGTGAGAAAACCTTCTTGATAACTTTTACAGCATTGTAAAAAGTCTGTTTTTTTTGCAAAATGCTACTCATATGATACTAGTCTCATAAACAAGGAAAGCATTTTACTTCTCAGATCTTTTTTTTTCCCTCCCTATTTCAAAATATGTTTGTTATTTTTAAAGAAATGGCACATAGAACAATGATTCCAGGCCAATTCTGTTCATTTCAGATGGATAGATTTTCAGCACATTCACTTCACACTGTAACATTTTTTTTTTCCTTAAGCTTACCATGAAGATAGCTACTGAAGAGCTAGTGAATGAGCTTGAAACAAGATGAGTGTCTAGGATGAGAGAATCTACAGACCCTTACCTTTATACCTACAATCTTGACAGCCCTCTCTTGCAACACTTCCCTGCATGTTCACTATCCTTCAAAATCCTTCATCCTCTAAGCCCATCAAATGTATGATGGGCTTACCCATTAAGTTTATTTTAGAAAATAAAATTCATAAAAAGATCAATTTTCTTAGAATATTCACTTATAAAGAATCAGCATAAAACGGTCTCTAAATTACCTAATGTTGGTGACAGATGCTTAGTAAAGGTGTCATATGTCTCCACTTATCCTAGTTTATCATAAGTCTCTCATTCTGATCCCATAGTTGTATTCTTATTTAAATACACACACACACAACAATATAGCATCATGGCAATGAATGCATGCCCAGTGTATATGAACCACACAATTGTCATGGTTGCTTGGCAACCACTGACAGGTACTATATACTGGAGAGCAAGGGGATACAAAGCAATGAATGAAAGCCTTATCATCTGCACTGATTTCAGGTAAAGGGAAACTGTCTTCAATGCAAAAATGCCTCCTTTGGGTTATGAAATACAAACAGAATAAAAAAGTTTGTCTATTTTTAAAAATTAAGCTAAATCATCAGTTGTATTGTGATAGGACAGTAACTCATTTCATGAAAAAAGTAGCTGTTATTCGTCAAAAGAAGAGATGGATGTACCTAACAAATTAGTTCTTGAGTGTACTCATTGTGGTAAGGTGAACTACTGATGTCGCTTTGAACACATATGTATTTTCCCTCTTATTCCCAGATTGAAGGAAATCTTACTAGACTTGAATTTTTAGCATGTATTAAAAAATATATATATTGGTCCAAAGTAAAAACTGTTGTTACTTTAAAACACTGTAGGACTTCCCTGGTGGCGCAGTGGTTGGGAGTCCACCTGCCAATGCAGGGGACACGGGTTCGAGCCGTGGTCTGGGAAGATCCCACATGCCGCGGAGCAACTAAGCCCGTGCACCACAACTACTCAGTCTGTGCTCAAGAGCCTGCAAACCACAACTCCTGAAGCTCCGGCGCCTAGAGCCCGTGCTCTGCAGCAAGAGAAGCTACCGCAATGAGAAGCCCATACACCTACAACGAAGAGTAGCCCCCGCTCACTGAAACTAGAGAAAGCCTGCGTGCAGGAACAAAGACCCAACTCAGCCATAAATAAATAAATAAATAAATAAATAAATAAATAAATAAAAACCACCGTATTTTTCTCTCCACAATGTCTATGATATAGTTGCGTAATATCTTAAACATAGATTCTAAAGGAAATGAGCAGATTCGGTCATTACTCTTATTAAACCTTTTTAGTTTTGACTTCCCTGGGTCACAAAATTTCATGTCTTACTGAAATGGCTGTTTTCCATATTATGCATTAATGTCTCTGCTTATACTTTTGCACCTTTTAGTTTCGGCATACTTGTTTCCTTCCAAATAGTCACCTTTTGTTCTCCAGGTAAGATAGTCAAATATATCTGCACTCAGACGTCTATAGAAAAATAATTGTGTTTCTTTTAAACATGCTACTATCAAATATTGCCAGAGATATAAAACATGATATCTGAGTAAATTTCATACCTAACACCTTCAAAATGTACTTATATATCAAAGCTAAAGTGTTTATAAATTTGAAATTTTTAGTCCCATTGCTGATACTTTAAATTACATCATTTTAATTCCTTCAGTTGCAGGCAATACCATGAGTTACATTTTTAAAAATGATTAGGAAAAGCAGGTGAAAGAGCAAACTACACTTGCTACCATGAGTCTAGGAGGAGAGAAGATTAAACTGGTGGGAGAGAGACAACTTTTCTTAATCTCCAACTCCTGTTGGCTCTCCCATGATAAGTAAATTAGAGAAAACAGATAATTCTAAAAGATGTTTTCATTTAACAGATATTAATTGAGTGTTTTCTACAACCCACTACTAGCCTCCTTTTCTAGATAAGAAAGCAGGGCCCTAGATAGGTTAAATAACTTGACCAGTTAGAAAATGTTAGCCAGTGATAGAGCACAGACAAAATCAAGACTCTCAGTCTGAAACCTAAACACTTAATCCCTGAATTTCATTGCTTCTTGGGATCCTTTAACTCATCTGAGTGTTCAACTGAAGGGGTCACTATCCCTCTCTGTAATACCAGTTACTTGACCATAATATACCATAGGAAACTGAAATGACCAATTCCTACATTCATGGGAATTCATCTGCATTTACGACCCACATTTGTGAGTTCACCTGCAGTGTATGGAACTGAATTTACCTCTCCAAACTTTCCACTTTCACTGCCGTTTGGTTTCACTACTATGTTTAACTGGAAAGACTTGTCTTTACCTTTCCCCACTGGACAACTTAACCTAGAAGAGTTTGATCCCACAGTCACCCAATCACCAGTCAGATTTTCTTCAGCATCTCACAATGAAAGCCATTTAAGCAGGTATAAATTTTAGAAACTTTAGTCCTTTTAGAAATGTTGAACTTCTCAGTAGTCCACTTGTTTTCATACCTTTATAGAATATACCAAATCATTAAAAATTATTATGGATGAATAGCAGGGGTTGCTTTAAGAAATCGAGTTTATAGTAGCCCCCCTTATCTGCAGGGGATACATTCCAAGACCTCCAGTGGATGCTTGAAACTGTGGATAGTATTAAACCCTATATACACTATGTTTTTTTCCTATACATACACACTTATGGTAAAGTTTAATTTATAAATTAGGCACAGTAAGAGATTAACAACAATAATAAAATAGAACAATTAAAACAATATACTGTAATAAGAGTTATGTGAATGTAGTCTTTCACTCTCTTAAGATACGTTATTGTACAAATTTAATGCCTTTTCCATCTTAACTAAGCACTTATCACACACAGTGGCCATAACTTTTGCGGTTTGAGGTGCAAAAACAAACCTGGCAAAAATTTCTTTTTCCTTCTTTACAATGTCTTTGACAGAAGATTTATTATCATAGATCTTAGCAACCTTAGCATATGATCTTTCTCTTTCCTTATTAAATCAATATCTTTCACCTTTTCACTTTAAAGGAAGCACTTTAAGGCTTCCCTTTGGCATATCGAATTGTCAGCATCACTACTCTTGTGCTTTGGCACCATTATTAAGGAAAATAAGGCCTACTTGAACACAAGCCCTGTGATACTGTGATGGTGGATCTGATAACCTAGAGACTACTAAGTGACTAATGGGCAGGATGAATTGGACAAAGAGATGGTTCTTGTGCCCGACAGGGCAAGATTGCATCACTGCTACTCAAGATGATCTGCAATTTAAAACTTATGAATTGTTTCTTTCTGGAATTTTCCATTTAATATTTTTGGACCATGGCTGACCATGATAACTGAAACTTAAGAAAGCAAAACCATGGATAAGTGGAGACTATTGTGCATGCTATCAGTTTATTGTACCTGATGTAGGTTGTTGAAAGTTGATTAAGGGGAATTGAAATTTCCAGTCCAAAGTTTGCCCATTACAAATTTATGTTATCTAACTTAGAGAGTAAGCTGTTCCCAGAACAGTGTGAATTATTTTATTTTTGAATTTTACAACAGTTGTGCTTTAATAGAGGGAAAAAAATAAATAGTTCCATTTAATATTAGGTATTTTACCTTTTGGCTTCTAACCATAAATAGAAATTAATAGAGGTGATTCATTTTTTCATATATACATCAGCAATGATTGGTGTTTCTTGATATACAATATTAAAATCAAGATCAATTCATTTGAGTTTAGGTCATAGGCAATGATATGTAATAATATCCTCAAGTAAATAAACATTAAGGTATTCATATTTTCAACTGCAAAAACTCAATCTAGATCTTGTCATAAAATTTGAAATGCATTTGATGGCATAATCAGAAAAAAATGTTAGAGTATCTTGATCTATCTATAAATGTGTCTTAAGAGAATAAATATAGCAATGATATAGGACTTGGGATAACTTTTTCCATTGATTCTCAAATAAGTAAAGTAAGAGATATGTACAATTAAAAGTAAAATATTGAGAGTGGGTAGAAAATCATCCATAATTTAAAGAAAAAAATTGAAATTCTATTTATTACAATAAAAAACAGATAAATATTACTTATATATTACTGCTCCCTCACTTGAGTGGTACTTGAGTAGTTCCCTTCAAACACTGAGTTATAAGACTGTAACAGTGAGTAAGGACTGATGTTCTCACAGAAGTTTCTGTCTGTAATAGGAACGTATTTCATAAATCAGAGTCTTCTGGATAATGTTCAGTGTGGATGTTAGCAGTTATTTATACTTCACATATTAGAATTCCTTTGGAGAGTCAATCTATATGAAGGCCAGAGGCCAATGATGCCTATTAGCCTAAGAAATAGTTCGAATTTTTGGTCATCCATAGGCTGCCCTTGGTTGTCCTTTCCTTTTCTGAAGGACTGAATCTCTCTACCTGAATGGCATCTTGATGACTGGGAACTCACTGTCTATATAGAGACCACCCCCATGAGCAGCATTTGCTGGCTGAGATCTGTGATTCCCATGATTAACTTCTTGCACTAGATCCACAGTTACAATAGTCAGTTCACATGTAGAAACATGCTCCTTCTACATCTTAGACCGTGACTTCTGCCATGATGTAGAAACTTCTAGACTGTTTAAGCACCAGACTTCTCCCACTTAGTAGAACTGCTCCGTGGGGCAGATCCACTCTGCGTATAGTTTTTCCTTGTTAAGAATCTTTTCCTTCCCTTATTTCTTATATTTTCATGCATCAAACAAAATTTATAACTGGGCTGCAAGTTCTGAGTTATGGAATGTCTTTATACATCTCTACTAATGTCAATGTATTAAAATTGTCATTAAGTTATATTTGTTATTAAGTGTGCTAGGCACTTTTCATACACACACACACACACACACACACACTTATCTAAACCTTACAACTATTTGAGGTTAGTGCAAATATTCCTTTTTATCAAATGAGGACACCAAGGCACAGAGAGTTTACGGACATTCCATAAGCTCTCATAGCGAGAAATTGACAGTCAGGATTTAAATCTAGGTGTTTTGACTTCTGAGCCTAAGCTCATAAGCACTACATTTCAATTGCTTTTCAAAGTTTCTTTTTAACAGGGTTACTAACCTAGTAATTCAGAGAATGTGGTAGTGTAGTCGACTTAGAATTCAATATAGCATTTGATGAGATATGTCATGGAAATATTTTTCGTCTCTTTTTGAGACGGAGAAGTATGTGCTGAATGCTTATTTAATCAGGTAGATTTGTACCTGGTCTCAGGATTAAAGGATCTATGCTAACCTGGAGGGAAATGTGTTGTTAGGCCATAAAACTCATTTCAATCTCAAAAGTTAAGCATATTTACTAATAACTTGTGTTTACATATGCAAACACAATGATAAGACTTACAGATGAGATGGAGAGGGTAAATGCTTTGAATTCCTGAACCAAAAATATGTTGATAGACTGCAGGAAAGGACTGAATATTAAAAGATAACATTAAACCAGGGGGAAAAAAAAATCCTAAGATTTTATACTTTCCTTAGTTTCTCAAGACAAGTATAGAAGTCCATATATTGGAGATGTGGACAAGCAGCAGCATCCATGGGAATGGTTTAGAGACATTACATCAACAAATCAGGGCTTCCCTGGTGGCGCAGTGGTTGAGAGTCCGCCTGCCAACACAGGGGACACGGGTTCGTGCCCCGGTCGGGGAAGATCCCACATGCTGCGGAGCGGCTAGGCCCGTGAGCCGTGGCCGCTGAGCCTGCACGTCCGGAGCCTGTTGCGCCGCAACGGGAGAGGCCACAATAGTGAGAGGCCCGCGTACCACAAAAAAAAAAAATCAACAACAAATCAGGCCCATGTAATCACCAGTTTACTACAACCATCAATAAAGATAATCTGAGCATAGGTATGGTGGAGAAAATAGGGCAGTTCCTACAATGAAGGAAAGGCTAGTGCCACACTATTCAGTTCTGGTCATACCACAGTTTTTAATGTTTATCAATAACTGCACTCAAAGGATAGTGTGAATAGCAAGGACGTATTGTTGGGGATATGCAAACAGTTTGGTGAAGGATGCCATATGACATGAGAATGCTTGAAGAAGGTATAGATGCTTAGCGTGAAAAAGAAATGGGAACATGCTTAAACTTAGTATTTAAAAGACATTTTTGAAAAGAATAATTAGACAATTGTTTAATCCTCCCAAGAGTAAACTTGAGGGGAAAAGGTGGAAGCCATAATAAGAAAAGTTTCTGAACATAAAGAAGTGCCTTGAAATATCCAGAGCTACCAAGTTAGGAAACAGTGAATACCCAAGCATAAGATTGAGAGCTATCTTGCTCTATAGTTGTAGAAGGATTTCAGAGATAAACTGGGATGTTGGATTATATGCTAGTGAAGATTCCCTCCAAACTACAGAAAGTTAGGGCTCTTTCCC
>NW_006783288.1:1797008-1821960 GCF_000442215.2 Lipotes vexillifer
CTTTCCCTTGCCACCCTTTTGTTTGTCTGTTCCTGAAAACTGAGGTCAGATAGGGAAGTGTTAGAGAAAAAGGTAACTGCTTGCCAATAAGTCTACAGCAGCTCGACACCATGGAAATCACTGGCCTGCTAAGCAGACCTGGTCTCCTTGAGGAACAGCAGCCTTTGCCTGCAAGGAACTTTTATATTCTAGTCCATCTTCTGTTCTCTGCTTAGTCTCACTTCAAATTTTAAAGATATTTTCCAAAAAACAAAGGTAGCTCTTTAACTTCTATGACAACAACAAGGACTCCATTGTTCCTCTCCCTGACAAACATTGTTCTGATGCTACAAAAATGTTTAAAGTAGTACAGTGCGGATTGATCACCTTAGCGGTTCATGTTGAGTCTTTTAATATGACTCCAAAGAGAATGTTTTTAATGCAGGATCTGCCCAGTTGCTGGAGGGGAGTGCTACATGCTTACACTGATAACTCAGAGTAGATTTGCACTGGCTTCCACTGTCTTGGTCCTAGCTTTCAACAAATCTTATCTTCTTTCTCTGAAAACTGGTTGAAAGGTAGAGATAAAAAAAAAAAGGAAGGGCATTATCATCACTTAAGTAGGCACTTAAGTGCTGAACTGTGAGTTCCTCTTTCACATTTACTATTGCATTTGGTCCTCATACCGAAGCATGAGAGTAGGTGTGGCTATCTTGATTTCACAGATAAGGAAACTGAAGTTCAGCTATGGGGAGGGACTGACTCCAAGGCAGAGTACTGGCTGGTGTTAGAGCTGGAGTCCATAATTACACCCTTTGATCTTCTCCCCACTGAGGAGACGGTGGAAATACAAACAGAGAATTGAGTGAGCTTTCAAAAATCTAGTCCTTAATTGCTGCAAATCTACTCCCTGTAAAGATCTGCCATTAATAGGCCCACGAATACAAACAAGCCCCAAATAATTAGCATCAGACCACAGGGACTCTGGGAAAGCAGAACCATCGGAGGAAAAAAGTAAGTCTCCAGGCTTTTTTCTTTTCCCCATGACCACTAAAACCTTAGAATAGAATCGTATCTATTTATGACACATTCTATTTTTTGTAGACACTGGGCTGAAAAGAAATCAGATTCTAAATTTAATGCTTAACTCATATGTGAGCCTGAAAAAAATAAAAGAAAAAGCATATTGTTTTAATGATGGTACATCTGCATGAAAATGATAAAGAATTTTGAAATGGAAAAAAATTTTCCCACTTCGTTGCTCAAGTTACTGTTTTATTTCTTTGGAATAGGTAATTAGAGATACCTACTTAAAGGAAAGCAATAATACGTCCAATGTTGCATAAAATCCCTTTGGACTTGATTCTCTTTCTTTCTGACGAACCATATATTTCTTTGCTACCCTAAGTTCCTAAGTTCCTTCTGAATAGTTATAGCTTTATCAGACATAAGAACAACACCAGACAATTGCTATATTCTGTAAAAGTATAGCTGATTCACTTCGTTGTACAGCAGAAACTAACACACATTGTAAAGCAACTAGACCCCAATGAAAAAATAAAATGAAATGATACCTAATAATAATGTTTTATTAGACTTCCCTTGAATCAGTACACTTTAGATAAACAAAGTTTCAATGAGTGTCATTATGTGCCCTGCATGGTTCTAGATGTGGGGATACAGGAATTGGGAAGAGGGAGTATCTGCCCTCAAAAGTTTTACAATCTAGTCAGATGGGTAGGAGAAGGGCACTGATAAGAAAGGCCGTAACAAAGAGGGAGACTATCCACTGGGCGTTCTGTGCAGGAAGACCATGGATTCATTTTAAAGATTCAGAAAACTTTTCAAAAGAGTACATTAAAGATAGATCAAGCAGGTAGAGCTTTGACAAAGACTGGTGGAAAGAGGTTTCTACTTTTTTTCTACTCTACTCCAAAGGTGCTTGATCCACTCTGGACTGAGTCTGTGATTCCTTTACAGGATTACAAATAACAGTGATCTGAGTGCCTTTTGTGATCTTTAGAATTTATCAAGTTACTTTATGTACTTCACAGTACTGAGTTCTCATATCCAGCCCACATGCCGGGCAGAGCAGACACTACCATGCCCATTTTTCAGATAATGAAACTGGGCCCTAAGATTTCCAAAGTCACAGAAATAATAGATGATTTAATGGAAAAAAACACCTTTTACCCTGGGAAACCAATGCCACTAATGCTGCTATACTTCTAGGTCATATCAGCTGTAGTGAGCTGTCACTCAGAGAGCAAGGCAAGCTTTTCATGGGAGTAATGTCATCTATATTGTGTGCCTTAAGCAATACAATTTAACCAAGAATTTCTTAATTACCGTCAACCACAGTAAAATATTATGTTGTGAATGATAACAGCACATGCATATGATCAGGAATTAGATCATCTGGAAGGTGTATTGAAAGGGGGAACACTGGAATGTCTATTGAGAATTTGCCAGAGAATAACACGGTATATGTCACAGAGTCATCCTGGAATGAGGCTTCAAGTTCTACAAGTATATCTCAACCAACTGAAAGGACATCACAGGCAGGGTACTGATGCAAAATGTTATTAGACATTTAGGGTAGACAAATATGTATTCAGATAAAGAGCTGTGAAGAAAGTTCTCCAGTAGAAAGCCTGTTCCTAGATGGGATGGGATGGTTTTCCTAGGCTTCTTGGCTGAAATCTATCTGTCCTGAGAAGACTGAAAATTTAAAAGGAATAGAAGGGGCACAGTAGGGGAAGCATTGAGAGGAAACCCAGGCCAGGTAGCAGCGTTTAAATGTCAGGATCATTTCCCCCCATGTATGGCTTTAAGCGACTGTTGTAGTGGAGGACTCAGTGCTGACTTTGCTCCAACCTTGGAGAGCAGCTAAGGGAAGGAAAAACCGAAGACTTCTTTTCCCTTTAGCCTGCACAATCAGATTTATCTGAATTGAGCGAAGAATTCAAAAGAATTTATGCAAAATGACTGGAGTTTGAGAGAGCCCTCACCATACTTCTCAAAAGTACGTGCCTTGCATTTGAAATAACGCAGATGTGTGAATTTCTAATGTCATCGATAATGTTGTTTTCAGATAGGAGTCTAACCATTAAATCCAAGTATTCTCAGGAAAAATTGCAGCCCCCACACCCCAAACATGAATTTCCCACTTGTCTTTCCTTATAGAAACTATGTTTTGACTTCTTGAAGCCAGTGTAAGCCTTTGTTTCTTTTCTGTCTGGAAAATAACAGACAGTGTGACCCTGGCTATCATCTTTTTTCTCAACTGCTGATCTGATTCCACCTAATAAGTAGCAACTAATGGTGACTATCGCAATTCAAATTAAAACGAGGAGAGTAGAATGACGTGCAGACAAAGCTCAGATGTGGGTTTGTTGATATTTGTAGCAGGAGGTTAATTAGCATGAACAGAAGTATCAGCAGTCACTTGGACTTACTCATAAGGTACTGACTGCTCTCAGCAGTATAGTACAGAGGAAAACAAGTCAAAATAGTTTTCTTTTTCCTCTTACAGAAAAACCATTTACAAAAACAAACATAAAGTAATTGGATTCTTTTCTGTTTGCTTTCTGTTTCTCCTTTCCAGCTAAGTGTTTGATTTAGCTGCTTCTTTTGCTCCTTCCAAGTCCTACATGGTTTGAGTAATAATAGTGTTAGTTGTTCTTTCTTTTTCCCTTTTTCATTCCCTTCCCCCCTGCCCCCTTCCCCATCCTTTGGTGGTTGTTTTCCCTTTAGGCAACAATTTTATGTATAGGCGCTTTCAATTTCAATGAGTGATGGGTATATTTTTATGGGTGGTTTATACATTTTGGGTTATATAAATGCAGGACGTACATCTATCCCTCTGATCACTAAACCCATCTAAAACTTCTGAAGCCCCTACCTTTCCCTATTCTATGCAATGATCAGAATAAATGTTATTTGCAATGTTTCAGCCTTAAACAAAGCCCAGAAAGAGGTTTTATTTGTTTGACTTTGTATTTTTTTTCCATTTGCACTCTAATAAAAAAAGGAACAATATATTATTTTTTAAAATGAAAGTTCCTTTTATCTATATGCAGAAGAGCTTAGGATCATTTGAAAAGCTATTCTAGGTATTCTGAAAATAAATGTCCATGGTTTAGTGCCTGCAGAATTATTTAATATACACATATCATTATATTATTTAGTCATTCTTTGATGTTTTATAGAAAGTTCATTATTTTAATCTATTGAGAAATGTTAATTAATAGTGAAAGATCAATAAATAATAGCCATAATGTGAATTAAAATATCTCCTGCTGTGCAAGACTGTAGTTACTAGAATTTTGATGAGGACTTTTAAAATTAATTTCTTTGTTCTTTTCTTCTGTACAGGGAGCTGGAAATGGATTCAAAAGAAAATTAAGGAAACATATATATATATTTTAAAATTCTGACCACAAATTAAAGACAGGCTTAAAATTCTTTGAGGAAAATTTACTCAGTGGTGATAAGAGATATGGGATTGGGTGTGCCACCACTGTTTTGTACAAAAACGTAAAAGGAAGTTAACTGTCACATTATTTCCACTTAGACTTGCCAAATCAGATGGAATATATCTGTCTGTCTATCTATCTATCTATCTAACCTATCTATCTATCACCTATCTATATTCCAAATCTACCTATCTAGATAGACAGAAAGACAGACAGATATCAAGACATTAGCTGTAGATTATTTTATAAATGGTACCAAGTATGAATCATAAATATATAAGTATTTCTTACCAAGTATCATGGCTCATTGGATAGACAAAATGGATAGACAAATCCCTCAATTAATGCAACCCTATCACACAGTGGAGGATATTGAGGTAGGCAAATGCTAAGTGAGAACCGAAACAGTAGTTATCTGGCATCTGGGCTGGGGATAAAATCTAAGTCGCTGACCCTTCATTTAGTAGCCTTTCCTTAAATTTACAGTGCCATATAAGCATTATCTTGGAAATCAGAATAAAGAAATCTTTGGTCTTGATTTATCTTCTACTTTTTCTCTGTGAAAATGCACCATAAGGAGTATAGTATGTAACTTATGGGCTAAGGAATTGGACATGTGTTAAAAGGGAAGAGATTTTAGGATTCTGTTCTGCTCAAATTTAACTTCAAATTTCAAGAGTACCCAAATCTTAAACCCCCATGATTGATGAAGGAGAGTGAAGGAAGGAGAATTCTCATTTCTAATTATATTCTGTTATTTTAACGAGGAGATGGCTACTATGGTTTCTTCAGTTTGATGACAGCTAATTATCCAAACCATTAAAACAAAAGGAGACTGGATGTGGATGTATGGATAAGAGGTATACGTCTATATTTTCTTTGTCTTGTCAATGGAGACAGGCAATATTTGGATGTTTGGGATTTTTTTGTTTGTGTGTTTGTTTTGCTATTTTTAATGATCTGAGTAGACTCTGGCAAATGGCTATCCTAAAAGAGAATTTGGGCTGCTCAGTAATTGAACATTGAGTTATCACATGAAGTAAGAGGAGATTTCAAGCTTGAAAGGCAGACAAAGTCAAAGAGTGTGTGTGTGTGTGTGTGTGTGTGTGTGTGTGCTCACACGCAAATGTGTGCATGAGAAAGATAAGGAGAGAAAGAAAAAGAGGCATCAAAGTCTAGGTAACAAATGCAGAAGTTTAGAAAATGACTGACAGAAGTAAAGAATCAGAATTTCTTGGGTCTGTTGATTTTTCAATAATAATTTAAAAAGTTAACATTTTTGAGCACTTTCCTGGCAATTTTTGCCAGTATTCTGGTTTTTACATAAGTCATCTCAATTAATTCTTATAACAATTTGTGTGTGTGTGTGTGTGTGTGTGTTGGAATAGTATCTATGATTATTTTCCAGAGGAGGAAGAATAAGCTATGGCAAAATAATTTCCCCAAGGACACTTAATTAAAAAGTAGCTGGCAGAAGCTGGATTTGAACTCAGGAATTTCTAGATCAAGAACTGAAAGTTCTTAGCCATTATATTACAATGTCTCCCATGATCAATTGCTCCTATCCAAGACCAGGAGGTATATGACTTATAGGTGATTTGGGCTGGCATAAAGAAGCAAGAGCCTCCTGAAAGACAAATAAAGCAGGAAAGCAACTGAAATTCTCCTATAGCTCTACTAGTTAAATATACATTATACAGGAAAACTTAATTTTTTTAAAGGACAAGTATCTTTCTCAAATTCCCTTAAATGCCTAGCAAGTTGATGCTAGGAAATGTGCCATTTTCTCATTCTTTTAGTATATTCTTTCTCATCATAATGCCTTCCTCCAAATAGTAAATGGTAAATGAGGGGGAAAAAATCTATATGAAAAAATGTGGCAAGAATATTGAAATAGCAATTAAGAACAGATGGATGTTTTGTAAGTACAAATGAGTTTTAAAATAAATGAGGGTTCACAAGAGGTTTGTGAGAATCAGTTAATATCCTATTGAAATACTGAGACACATATGTAAAAGTCTACCAAGTTCAGCTCTATTTGTGAGTCACCAGCAGTAGTACAGAATATTTTTGCACAACAGCCAAATTAAGCACTTCTTTCTAATCTTCATGTCACAACACTTTTTAGATATAATTCACCCCTTATTTCCCAGCCCAGGTTTTTGACTGACAGTACCTTTTCTACTAGATGAGAAAGCACCTACCAATGTCAAAACACAGGGCTTATATTCTAGTAACCTGTAATGTTAGACTTGAGGTCACTGTGGGTCCTTATACTCACTATTTGCCTCCAATCAAAGACACTTGGGCCAAGAGATCCAGATGAAGAAACTGGAGCAGAGGAAAAGTGATCCTCACCTCACATAAGAAGATCTTCTCAGGTGTGTCTTGTGTAGAGAGACAGGAAGTTTCTTGAAGCCACTGCTGAGAAACAAAATTAGAAAGAACATGTGGATCCAGGTTCAGTTTTTTGGTTTGTTTGTTTGTTTGTTTAAAGTATGGTGACCCTATTCACTAGCAAAATGTGGCCTGGTGAATATAAAGACACCAACATTATTTTCTCCAAAATTGCCCTCAGGGAGAGGAACAAACTTGAGCAAATATTACCTCCATTTGATGGACAGAGATAGAAACAGGGAGAGTCTAGTGCAGCTCTTTCCATTTCAAAAGAACCATTAGTACACAGGGCAATCCTTAATTCTATTTGCTCCCTATTAAGATGTGGAGTAAAAATAATTTATTGATGGCTTCTCAGAAAGAAGGGCATCTAATTTTGGAAGCTAGCATTTAGGGTACCAATAATGATATCTAACTATTGAAGTTACCTTACGTTAGGTATTATGTTAAGAGCTCCATGTATAGCATTTCATTTAATCTTCATAGTGACACATTAGAAAGTACTATTATAACTACATGACAGATACAAAAACTGAGGTGCAGAGATGTTAAAGAATTTACTCTATATCAAAACAAGAAGTAAGTGGATTGCAAACTGAGTCTAGGCAGTCATGAAATTCCCTTGAAGAGAAAAGATTATGAAAAAAGATAAAATTTACTTTATGAATTTAATATGCTATTCAATATTAATATTTAATGTGACATTGTTAAGGAGAATGAAGTAGCACTTGGGATATGTAATCAAATATAACTCCATGTAAAACTTGGATATCTGACTTCAAAATACTGCCCCTTCTGCCTTGCAGTTTTTGCAGGAGTTGCTTATTCAGGAAGTAATGGTCTCCTCCTTCCTACTGCAATGAAGCCACCTGTGCATGCATATCTGCAGATGATAATCATCTATGGGACAAGATGGAGAATGGGGAAGAAGTTGAGGAGGGCAGAACTATGAAGAACTTGGGGTATGTCATAACCACATTCTCTTTGTAACAGTCAGTGTGCCACTGGTCTTTTCCTCCCTGATAAGAATCAGAGCACTGATGGGAAGAACACTCTTTGACAAAATTCACAGCAAGATCTTTTTTGATCCACCTCCTAGAGTAATGGAAATTTAAAAAAATAATAAACAAATGGTACCTAATGAAACTTAAAAGCTTTTGCAAAGCAAAGGAAACTACAAACAAGATGAAAAGACAACCCTCAGAATGGGAGAAAATATTTGCAAATGAATCAATGGACAAAGGAGTAATCTCCAAAATATATAAACAGCTCATGCAGGTCAATATTAAAAAAACAAACAACCCATAAAAAAATGAGCAGGAGACCTAAATAGACATTTCTCCAAAGAAGACATACAGATGGCCAAGAAGCACATGAAAAGCTGCTCAACATCACTAATTATTGCAGAAATGCAAATCAAAACTACAATGAGGTATCACCTCACACCAGTTAGAATGAGCATCATCAGAAAATCTACAAGCAACAAATGCTGGAGAGGGTATGGAGAAAAGGGAACCCTCCTACACCACTGGTGAGAATGTAAATTGATACAGCTATTCTGGAGGACAGTATAGAGGTTCCTTAAAAAAACTAAAAATAGAATTAACATATGACCCAGCAATCCCACTACTGGGCATATGCCCAGAGAAAACCATAATTCAAAAAGACACCTGCACCCCAATGTTCATTGCAGCACTATTTATAATAGCCAGGACGTGGAAGCAACCTAAATGACCACTGACAGACGAATGCATAAAGAAGATATGGTACATATATACAATGGAATATTACTCTGCCATAAAAAGGAACGAAATTGGGTCATTTGTAGAGACGTGGATGAATCTAGAGACTGTCATACAGAGTGAAGTAAGTCAGAAAGAGAAAAACAAATATCATATATTAACACATACATGTGGAACCTAGAAAAATGGTACAGATGAACTGGTTTTCAGGGCAGAAATAGAGACACAGATGTAGAGAATAAACATATGGACACCAAGGGGGGAAAGTGGCTTGGGGGTGGTGGTGGTGCGATGAATTGGGAGATTGGGATTGACATATATACACTAATATGTATAAAATGGATAACGAATAAGAACCTGCTCTATAAAAAATAAATTAAATTAAATTAAAAAAAAAGAATCAGAGCACTGAGACTTTGGAGCATTCACCTTGCTGATAGAGAGGGGAGATGTAAATGCCAGGAGGAAAGAGTTAATGGGTAATATTTTCCTTTCCTGAGAAGGTCCACATAAATGAAAATATTCCCAGGAACCATTTTATTCTGCCTCCTAAAATTTAATCTCAAAATACTATTTATTCAGACATTTGCCCATTGTTTCAGTAATTTTGTTCAGTAGACATGTTTTTTGTCTTATCACATGGTGTTCAACTGTAAATTGTTTTTGCATCCAGACTTTGGTTTGCAATAATCCCAGCAGTAATTTCTTTTTTTGTTTGAATTTTATTATTTATTTTTTTACACAGCAGGTTCTTATTAGTTATCTCTTTTATACATATTAGTGTATACATGTCAATCCCAATCTCCCAATTCATTCCACAACCACAACCACCCACCACTTTCTCTACAATATCCCATTGTATAAATGTACCATATCTTCTTTATCCATTCGTCTGTCGATGGGCATTTAGGTTGCTTCCACATCCTGGCTATTGTAAATAGTGCTGCAATGAACATTGGGGTGCATGTGTCTTTTTGAATTATGGTTTTCTCTGGGTATATGTCCAGTAGTGGGATTGCTGGGTCATATGGTAATTCTGTTTTTAGTTTTTTAAGGAACCTCCACACTGTTCTCCAGGGTGGCTGTATCAATTTACATTCCTACCAACAGTGCAAGAGGGTTCCCTTCTCTCCACATCCTCTCCAGCATTTGCTGTTTGTAGATTTTCTGAGGATGCCCATTCTAACTGGTGTGAGCTGATACCTCATTGTATTTTTGATTTGCATTTCTCTAATAATTAGTGATGTGGAGCAGTTATTCATGTGCCTCTTGGCCATCTGTATGTCTTCTTTGGAGATATGCCCATTTTTTGATTGGGTTGTTTTTTAATATTGAACTATATGAGCTACATATATATTTTGAAGATTACTCCTCTGTTGATTAATTGACAACAACAGATTAATTTGATTCCTTTGCAAATATTTTCTATGATTCTGAGGGTTGTCTTTTCATCTTGTTTTTAGTTTCCTTTGCTGTGCAAAAGCTTTTAAGTTTTAACAGGTCCCATTTGTTTATTTTTGTTTTTATTTCCATTACTCTAGGAGGCGGATCAAAAAATATTTTGCTGTGGTTTATGTCAAATAGTGTTCTTCCTATGTTTTTCTCTAAGAGTTTTATAGTGTCCAGCCTTACATTTAGGTCTTTAATCCATTTTGAGTTTATATTTGTGTATGGTGTTAGGGAGTGTTCTAAGTTCATTCTGTTACATGTAGCTGTCCAGTTTTCCCAGCACCACTTATTGAAGAGACTGTGTTTTCTACATTGTATATCCTTGCCCCCTTTGACATAGACTAGTTGACCATAAGTGCATGGGTTTATCTCTGGGCTTTCTATACTGTTCCATTGATCTATATTTCTTTTTTTGTGCCAGCACCATACTTTCTTGATTACTGTAGCTTTGTAGTATAGTCTGAAGTCAGGGAGTCTGATTCCTCCAGCTCCGTTTTTTTCCCTCAAGACTGCTTTGGCTATTCGGGGTCTTTCGTGTCTCCATACCAATTTTAAGATTTTTTGTTCTAGTTCTGTGAAAAGTGCCACAGGTAATTTGGTAGGAATTGCATTGAATCTGTAGATTGCTTTGCATAGTATAGTCACTTTGACAATACTGATTCTTCCAATCCAAGAATATGGTATATCTCTTCATCTGTTTGTGTCATCTTTGATTTCTTTCATCATTGTCTTTAGTAATCTAAGTACAAGTCTTTTATCTCCTTAGGTAGGTTTATCCCTAGGTATTTTATTCTTTTTGTTGAAATGGTGAATGGGATTGTTTCCTTAATTTCTCTTTCTGATCTTTTGTTGTTATTGAATAGGAATGCAAGAGATTTCTGTGCATTAATTTTGTATCCTGCAACTTTACCAACTTCATTGATTAGCTCTAGTAGTTTTCTGATGGCATCTTTAGGATTCCCTATGCATAGTACCTTGTCATCTGCAAACAGTGACAGTTTTACCTCTTTTCCAATTTGTATTACTTTTATTTCTTTTTCTTCTCTGATTGCTGTGGCTAGGACTCCCAATACTATGTTGAATAATAGTGGTGAGAGTGGAAATCCTTGTCTTGTTCCTGATCTTAGTGGAAATGCTTTCAGTCTTTCACCATTGAGAATGATGTTTGCTGTGGGTTTGTTGTACATGGCCTTTATTATGTTGAGGTAGGTTTGTTCCCTCTATGCCCACTTTCTGGAGAGTTTTTATCATAAATGGTGTTAAATTTTGTCAAAAGCTTTTCTGCATCTATTGAGATGATCATATGGTTTTTATTCTTCAATTTGTTAATATGATGTATCACATTGATTGATTTGCATATATTAAAGAATCCTTGCAACACTGGGATAAATTCTACTTGATCATGGTGTATGATCATTTTAATGTGCTGTTGGATTCTGTTTGCTAGTATTTTGTTGAGGATTTTTGCATCTATATTCATCAGTGATATTGGTCTGTAAGTTTTATTTTTTGTACTATCTCTGTCTGGTCTTGGTATCACGGTGATTGTGGCCTCGTATATCGAGTTTGGGAGTGTTTCTTCCTCTGAAATTTTTTGGAAGAGTTTGAGAAGGATGGGTTTTAGCTCTTCTCTAAATGTTTGATAGAATTCACCTGTGAAGCCATCTGGTCCTGGACTTTTGTTTTTTGGAAGATTATTAATTACAGTTTCAATCTCATTACTTGTGATTGGTCTGTTCATATTTTCTACTTCTTCCTGGTTCAGTCTCAGAAGTTTGTACCTTTCTAAGAATTTGTCCATTTCTTCCAGGTTGTCCATTTTATTGGCATAGAGTTGCTTGCAGTAGTCTCTTATGATGCTTTGTATTTCTGTGGTGTCCATTGTAACTTCTTTTTCACTTCTAATTTTATTGATTTGAGTCCTCTCCCTCTTTTTCTTGATGAGTCTGGCTAAAGGTTTATCAATTTTGTTTATCTTCTCAAAGAACCAGCTTTAAGTTTCATTGATTTTTTTGCTGTTGTTTTCTTCGTTTCTATTTCAGTTATTTCTGCTCTTATGAGTTCTTTCTTCTACTAACTTTGGGTTTTGTTTGTTCTTCTTTCTCTAGTTCATTTAGGTGTAAGATTAGATTGTTTGTTTAAGATTTTTCTGGTTTCTTGAGATAGGACTGTATTGCCTTAAACTTCCCTCTTAGAACTGCTTTGGCTACATCCCATATGTTTTGGATCGTCATGTTTTCGTTGTCATTTATCTCTAGGTATTTTGTGATTTCCTCTTTGATTTCTTCAGTGATGTCTTGGTTATTTAGTAACGTATTGTTTAGCCTCCATGTGTTTGTGTTTTTTACGTTTTTTCCCCCTGTAATTCATTTCTAATCTCATAGTATTGTGGTCGGAAAAGATGCTTGATATGATTTCAATTTTCTTATATTTACCGAGGATTCATTTGTGACCCAAGATGTGATCTATATTGGAGAACGTTCCATGTGAATTTGAGAAGAAAGTGTAATCTGCTATTTTTGGATGGGATGTCCTATAAATATCAATTAAATCTATCTGGTGTATTGTGTCATTTAAAGCTTGTGTTTCCTTATTAATTTTCTATCTGGATGATCCATCCATTGGTGTAAGTTAGGTGTTAAAGTCCTCCACTATTATTGTGTTACTGTCGATTTTCTTTATAGCTCTTAGCATTTACCTTATGTATTTGGGTGCTCCTATGTTGGGTGCATATATATTTATAATTGTTATATCTTCTTCTTGGACTGATCCCTTGATTATTATGTACTGTCCTTCCTTGTCTCTTTTAACATTCTTTATTTTAAAGTCTATTTTATCTGATACGAGTATTGCTACTCCAGCTTTCTTTTGATTTCCATTTGCATGGAATATCTTTTACCATCCCCTCACTTTCAGTCTGTATGTGTCCCTAGGTCTGAAGTGGGTCTCTTGTAGACAGCATATACACAGATCTTGTTTATGTATCCATTCAGTGAGCCTGTGTCTTTTGGTTGGAGCATTTAATCCAGTCACATTTAAGGTGATTATCGATACGTATGTTCCTATTACTGTTTTCTTAATTATTTTGGGTTTGTTTTTGTAGTTCCTTTTCTTCTCTAGTGTTTCCCAATTATGGAAGTTCCTTTAGCATTTGTTGTAGAGCTGGTCTGGTGGTGCTGACTTCTCTTTGCTTTTGCTTGCCTGTAAAGCTTCTGATTTCTCCGTCGAATCTGAATGAGATCCTTGCTGGGTACAGTAATCTTGGTTGTAGGTTCTTCCCTTTCATCACTTTAAATATATCATGTCACTCCCTTCTGGCTTGTAGAATTTCTGCTAAGAAATCAGCTGTTAACATTATGGGAGTTCCCTTGTATGTTATTTGTCATTTTCCCCTTGCTGCTTTTAATGATTTTTCTTTGCCTTCATTTTTGCCAATTTGACTACTATGTGTCTCGGCTACTATGTTTCTCCTTGGGTTTATCCTGCCTGGGACTCTCTGTGCTTCCTGGACTCGGGTGGCTATTTCCTTTCCCATGTTAGGGAAGTTTTTGACTATAATCTCTTCAAATATTTTCTCAGGTCCTTTCTCTCTCTCTTCTCCTTCTGGGACCCCTATAAGGAGAATGTTGTTACGTTTAATGTTGTCCCAGCAGTCTCTTAGGCTGTCTTCATTTCTTTTTGTTCTTTTTTCTTTATTCTGTTCCACAGCAGTGCATTCCACCATTCTGTCTTGCAGTTAACCTATCTGTTCTTCTGCCTCAGTTATTCTGCTATTGATTCCTCCTAGTGTAGTTTTCATTTCAGTTATTGTATTGTTCATCTCTGTTTGTTTGTTCTTTAATTCTTCTAGGTCTTTGTTAAACATTTATTGCATCTTCTCGATCTTTGCCTCCATTCTTTTTCCAAGGTCCTGGATCATCTTCACTCTCATTACTCTGAATTTCTTTTCCTGGATGGTTGCCTATCTCTACTTCATTTAGTTGTTTTTCTGGGGTTTTATCTTGTTCCATCATCTGGTATGTAGTCCTCTGCCTTTTCATTTTGTCTATCTTTCTGTGAATGTGGTTTTCATTCCACAGGCTGCAGACTGTAGTTCTTCTTGCTTCTGCTGTCTGCCCTCTGGTGGATGAGGCTAATTAAGAGGCTTGTGCAAGTTTCCTGATGGGAGGGACTGGTGATGGGTACAGCTGACTGTTGCTCTGGTAGGCAGAGCTCAGTAAAATTTTAATCTGCTTCTCTGTTGATGGGTGAGGCTGGGTTCCCTCCCTGTTGGTTGGTTGGCTGAGGCAACCCAGCATTGGAGCCTACCCAGCTCTTTGGTGGGGCTAGTGGTGGGCTCTGGGAAGGCTCATGCCAAGGAGTACTTCCTAGAACTTCTGTCTTCCAGTGTCCTTGTCCCCATGGTGAGCCACAGCCATCGCCCCCCTCTGCAGGAGACCCTCCAACACTAGCAGGTAGGTCTGATTCAGTCTCTTATGGGGTCACTGCTCCTTCCCCTGAGACCCGATGCACACACTACTTTGTGTGTGCCCTCCAAGTGTTGAGTCTCTGTTTCCCCCCGTCCTGTCGAAGTCCTGCAATCAAATCCCACTAGTCTTCAAAGTCTGATTCTGTGGGAATTCCTCCTCCCGTTGCTGGATCGCCAGGTTGGGAAGCCTGACGTGGGGCTCAGAACACTGACTCTAGTGGGTGGACTTCTGTGGTATAAATGTTCTCCAGTTTGTGAGTCACCCACCCACCAGTTATGCGATTTGATTTTATTGTGATTGTGCCTCTCCTACCATCTCATTGTGGCTTCTCCTTTGTCTTTGGATGTGGGGTATCTTCTTTTTTGGTGAGTTCCAGTGTCTTCTTGTCAAAGACTGTTCAGCAGTTAGTTGTGATTCCGGTGATCTCGCAAGAGGGAGTGAGCGCACGTCCTTCTACTCCGCCATCTTGAACCAATCTCCTCTCTCTTGATGAGTAAAGTTTCTTTCCAGTTGCTCTCCTTTTTGTCAGAGTGCCAGTTCCACTTCCAGTATTGTTCTGCTTAGGTTGCTGGGAGGCCAGTAATTCCTTAACGTAAGTTTTAAGAAAGACCATTTCCTAGAATTTTCTTTCAAAGAAGAGTATTAGTAATAATATCTCTGAATTCTAAATACTTGTATTAAAGGGAAGACAGTACATTTACTCAGCCAACAATGGTTGTTGAGAACTACATTGTATATTCCCTACAATATATGAGGACCTGTGAATTTGCAAATAAAGTTATGGTTTTTCCCCTTTCTGCAAGACTGTCTTTTATGCTCTTACTCTCCTATTTGCCCAGCAAAACAAAGTTAAGAGTTTACACATTTTGTTGCAAAGATTCTGAGGGTTTGATGAATGTTCATTCATCCATTCTGCAAGCATATATTGTCCATTATGTATTGGGCATGGGGTAGGTCCAAGATATTCAATCTTGAGTAGAACATGGTGAAGGAATAGGAGCAGAAAATCAGTTGAATTTTGAAGACATAAAATGGAAGTGATTCCTTGAGTGGGTGTACTTGAATTTGAATTTTTGGCCTGTCATGTATTATCTGTATCACCTTGAAAATGGCACAATTTTTCTAAACTCCAGCCCCACACTGGTAGAATGTGATCATTAATTCATCTTTCACAGGATTGTTATGACAGTTTAATGACAATGTATAGAAAGTATTTCTCAGCTGGCAATTTTTAATAAATATTAATTCTCTCCTCATTTTTAATTCAGCCACACATAAAGGTAGACAAAGCAAATTCAGAAAGGATGTTTTAGTTATGGAGTTAGGTGAATAAAAGCTTTTGGGAAATAAGCTCTCTGTTGAAATAATCTCACTTATTAGACTAAGGGAAGGTCTCTTAGAAAGGCCTTGCTTTCTTTCTCAGCCTGAACTCTTTTTTTTTTTTTTTTTTTTTTTTTTTTTTTGCGGTACGCAGGCCTCTCACTGTTGTGGCCTCTCCCGTTGTGGAACACAGGCTCCGGACGTGCAGGCTCCAGACGCGCAAGCTCAGCGGCGATGGCTCACGGGCCCAGCTGCTCCGCGGCATGTGGGATCTTCCCGAACCGGGGCATGAACCCGTGTCCCCTGCATCAGCAGGCGGACTCTCAACCACTGCGCCACCAGGGAAGCCCAGCCTGAACTCTTTAATCCATGCTCATCAGAGTACATAAGACCAGAAAATATCACACTGAACCTCTGATAGTTTTGGCTTATTTTTCCACAGAGCACAACCCAAATGTGTTTTCCTCAGCATCTTTTGATCTTTCATTAAATTAATAAACTTCTCTTTTGAAGACAGATTAATAATTCTATTTATTATGACATAATTACATGCAAAGAAGTTTATCCTTGGTCTTCACAACAACACTGTGAACTAGGTATATAATTATTTTTATTTTATGCAAGGGAAAAGTGAGACTTATAAAGGTGAAATAATTTGCCCAAACTCACATGCCTACTATGGAGGACTGAACTAAGGTTTGTCTGGCTGCAGTGATTATACTGCTTTGAAATTGCAATAAAAAATAATTATTCCACTTTTTAAGCAATTTCACCAAGAAATAGAGGACAGAGGCTCTTGCTTCTTTACTTCAAAGGCTCTTGAAATGATATTGCTTAGCTGATACTCTCCTAAATTGGTTTATCCTATGGGAACAATTAAGCAATAATCACTTATAAGTGGCTTCAGGGAAATGCTGAAGATGGACCTTGTTAGTCTACAATCCTAAATAAAATAATTGAAAATATGGCCGTAGTTAAAATAGCTTTTTGTGGACTTCCCTGGTGGCACAGTGGTTAAGAATCTGTCTGCCAATGCAGGGGAAATGGGTTCGAGCCCTGGTCTGGGAAGATCCCACATGGTGCAGAGCAGCTAAGCCTGTGTGCCACAACTACTGAGCCTGTGCTCTAGAGCCCATGAGCCACAACTACTGAGCCCACGTGCCACAGCTACTGAAGCCTGCATGCCTAGAGCCTGTGCTCTGCAACAAGAGAAGCCACCTCAATGAGAAGCCCGCACACCGCAAAAAAGAGTAGCCCCCACTCACCACAACTAGAGAAAGCCTGTGCACAGCAATGAAGACACAATGCAGCCATAAACAAACAAACAAACAAATAAATAAATAAATAGGTGATGTGTGATCACTAGACACTTGTAAAAAAATAGCTTTTTGTTTCTGTGGAATACATGAGAATATATGGAATAAATTAAGGCACATTTGTTTGTATAAGAGCATAATATACATTTGATACAAAACGGATATTTTGGGCAAGAATGCACTGTTTTTGTCCTGATAGAAAGAAAATGATGCCTAATGGGGCAGAGTCAAGATGGCAGCGTGGGAAGATGCGGAGTTTGTGTCTCCCCACAACTAGGGCACCTCCTGGATGCTGGAGGGGGACCTCGATGCCCAAGGAGATGGGAGGATCCCCTGAGCGACTGAGTAGGGCACGGAGGGAGTAAGGGGGGAGGAGAAGTGGAGGCCTACAGGACCGGCTCCCCTGAGGGGGTGGCTGGGAGGGGGAAGGGGTTCCCAGACCTGGAGGGACCCTTGGGGGCTAGGAGATCAGGGAAAATATGCCTAGCTTTCCCCTGCGCAATCGGGCCAGGAAGCCTGTGGGGCTCCTGGGCCAGGCCCTCTGCCCTCCAAGGCCCTCTGGGACACGTTGGTCCTAGGGGAGTAGGAGGGAGGCAGGGGGAGAAGAGGAGAGGTGGCGGGCAGGGAGGGGCCCTCCTGGACTGGAGGATCAGGGGAGGTGCAACAGGCATTTCCCCCACCCACTCGGCCCTGGGAATCCTGTTGGGCTTCTGGGTCTGGTCCCCTACCTTCCGGGCCCTCACTGGCCATGTGGCTCCTTGGGCATCGGAAGGAGTGGAGGGCGGGGAGAAGAAGAGAGGCCAAGAGGGAGGGCCCCTCCGGGATCAGAGGATCGGGGTAAATGGGCCTAGCATCTCCCCCGCCCACTCGGGCCCAATGTGCCTGCTGGGGTTCTGGACCTGATCCTCCGACCTCAAAGGCCAAAGGCACTCCTGAACCCCTCCTGCTGTGTTGAGCCTAAGCCCCAACCTCCACCCCCCAGGGCCTTTCCTGGCCCTGTGGGTCCTAAGCATAGGCTCCGCTCCCTGCCTAAACCGCAGCCCTGCCTAAGTACCACCCCACCAGCCAAGGCCTTTTCTGGGTTTTTCTTTGCCCCCTCTTTTTTACTATTGTGGCTCTATTTTACCTTCCACTTCTTGTTTCATCTCTATTTGTATTTTTTTAAATTCTCTCTAACATATCTGTTAGTTTTCTAATCTTGTTTTATTTTTTACTCTTTGTTATTGTTCCGCTCCTTTCTTTCTTTTTCTTTTCTTTTTTTTGTTTTTGCTGCCCCATACAGCTTGCACAATCTTGGTTCACAAACCGGGGGTTGGGTCAGAGCTACTGTGGTGTGAGCTCTGAGTCCGAACCACCAGACTAACAGAGAACCTCAGACCCCAGGGAGTATTCATCAGAGTTAGGTCTCCCAGAGGTCCTCATCTTGGCACCAAGACCCAGCTCTACCTAACAGCCTACAAACTCCAGGGCTGGAAGCCTCAGGCCAAACAATCAATAACACAGGAACACAATCCCACCCATCAAAAAAAATAAAAATAAAAATAAAAAGAGAGAGAGACAACAAGAAGATATATCACAGATGAAGGAGCCAGGTAAAAACCTACAAAACCAAATAAATGAAGAGGAAATAGGCAACCTACCTGAAAAAGAATTCAGAGTAATGATAGTAAAGATGATCCAGAATCTCAGACACAGATGGAGGCACGGATTGAGAAAATACAAGAAATGTTTAACAAACATCTAGGAGAACTAAAGAACAAACAAACAGAGATGAACAACATGATAACTGAAATGCAAAATACACTAGAAGGAATCAATAACAATAACTGAGGCAGAAGAACGAATAAGTGAGCTGGAAGACAAAAGGTGGAAATAATTGCTGAGGAGCAGAATAAAGAAAAAAGAATGAAAAGAATTGAAGACAATCTCAGAGACCTCTGGGACAACACTAAACGCACCAACATGCGAATTATAGGGGTCCCAGAAGAAGAGAAAAAGGGTCTGAGAAAATATTTGAAGACATCATAATGGAAAACTTCCCTAGCGTGGGAAAGGAAATAGTCACCCAAGTCCAAGAAGCACAGATAGTCCCATGCAGGATAAACCCTAGGAGAAACACACCAAAACATATATTACTCAAACTAACAAAAATTAAATTCAAAGAAAAAATATTAAAAGCAGCAAGGGAAAAGCAAAAATAACATACAAAGGAATCCCCATAAGGTTATCAGCTGATCTTTCCAGCAGAAACTCTGCAGGCCAGAAAGGAGTGGCAGGATATACCTAGATTGAAGAAAGGGAAGAACCTACAACCAAGATTACTCTACTCAGCAAGGATCTCATTCAGATATGATGGAGAAATCAAAAGTTTTTCAGACAAGCAAAAGCTAAGAGAACTCAGCACCACCAAACCAGCTTTACAACAAATGCTAAAGGAACTTCTCTAGGCGAGAAACACAAGAGAAGAAAAAGACCCACAAAAACAAACCCCCCAAAATTAAGAAAATGGTAATAGGAACATACATATCGATAATAACCTTGAATGTAAATGGATTAGATGCTCCAAACAAAAGACAGGGATGGGCTGAATGGATATAAAAATGAAACCCACATACATGCTGTCTACAAGAGACCCACTTCAGACCTAGGGATACATACAGACTGAAAGTGAAGGGATGGAAAAAGATATTCCATGCAAATGGAAGTCAAAAGAAAGCTGGAGTAGCAATACTTGTAGCAGATAAAACAGACTTTAAAATAAAGGCTGTTATAAGAGATAGGGAAGGACACCACATAATGATGAAGGGATCAATCCAAGAAGAACGCATAACAAATATAAATATTTATACATCCAACATAGGAGCACCTCAATACATAAGGCAAACACTAACAACCGTAAAAGAGGAAATCGACAGTAACACAATAATTATAGGGGACTTTAACACCCCACTTACACCAATGGACAGATCATCCAAACAGAAAATAAATAAGGAAAAACAAACTTTAAATGACGCAACAGGCCAGATAGATTTAATTGATATTTATAGGACTGTCCACCTGAAAGTGGCAGAATACACTTTCCTCTCAAGTGCACACAGAACATTCTCCAGGAGAGATCACATCTTGTGTCACAAATCAAGCCTCAGTAAATTTAAGAAAATTGAAATCATATCAAGCATCTTTTCTGACCCCAACACTATGGGACTGGAAATCAATTACAGGAAAACTATAAAACACTGATGAAAATTCAAAGATGACACAAACAGATGAAGAGATATACCATGTTCTTGGATTGGAAGAATCAATACTGTGGAAATGACAATACTACCCAAAGCAATCTACATATTCAATGCAATCCCTATCAAACTACCAATGGCATTCTTTACATAATTATAACAAAAAATTTTACAACTTATCTGGAAACACAAAAGACCCTGAATAGCCAAAGCAATCTTGAGAAAAGAAAGCGCTGTTGGAGAAATCAGGCTCCCAGACTTCAAACTATACTACAAAGCTAGAGTAATCAAGAGAGTATGGTACTGGCACAAAAACAGAATGGTACAGGACAGAAAGCCCACGCACATACGGTCACCTAATTTACGACAAAGGAGGCAAGAACATAAAATGGAAAAAAGACAGCCTCTTCAGTAAGTGGTGATGGGAAATCTGGACAGCTAAATGTAAAAGAATGAAATTAGAACACTCCTTAACACGATACACAAAAATAAACTCCAAATGGATTAAAAACCTAAATGTAAGAACAGACACTATAAAACTCTTAGAGGAAAACATAGGAAAAACACTCTGACACAAACCACAGCAAGATCTTTTTTGACCCACCTCCTAGAGTAATGAAAATTAAAACAAAAATAAACAAATGGGACATAATGAAACTTAAAAGCTTTTGCACAGCAAAGGAAACCATAAACGAGACAAAAATACAACCCTCAGAATGGGAGAAAATATTTGCAAATGAAGCAACAGACAAAGAATTAATCTCCAAAATATACAAGCAGCTCATGGAGCTCAATATCAAAAAAACAAAACACCCAGTTAGGAAGACCTAAATAGACATTTCACCAAAGAAGACATACAGATGGCCAAGAGGCACGTGCAAAGATGCTCAATATCACTAATTATTTGAGAAATGCATATCAAAACTACAATGAGGTATCACTTCACACTGGTCAGAATGGCCATCATCAAAAAATCTATGTTCCATATATATGCGTTAGCATATGGTATTTGGTTTTCTCTTTCTGACTTACTTCACTCTGTATGACAAACTGTAGGTCCATCCACCCCACTACAAATAACTCAATTTCGTTTCTTTTTATGGCTGAGTAATATTCCATTTTATATATGTGCCACATATTCTTTATCCATTCATCTTTCAGTGGACATTTAGATTGGTTCCATGTCCTGGCTATTGTAAATAGTGCTGCAATGAACATTGTGTTTGTTGTGCAACGAAAGTACCACAGTATTGTGAAGAAATTATACTCAAAGAAAGGTTTATTTTAAAAAATCTATAAACAATAAATGCTGGAGAGGGTGTGGTGAAGAGGGCACCCTTTTGCACTGTTGGTGGGAATGTAAATTGATACAGCCACTGTGGAGAACAGTATGGAGGTTCCTTAAAAAACTAAAAATAGAACTACCATATGACCCAGCAATCCCACTACTGGACATATACCCTGAGAAAACCATAATTCAAAAGGGCACATGTACCCCAATGTTTATTGTAGCACTATTTACAATGGCCAGGACATGGAAACAACCTCAATGTCCAACAATAGATTAATGGATAAAGAAGATGTGCTACATATATAGAATGGAATATTACTCCGCCATAAAAAGGAACGAAACTGGGTCATTTGTAGAGATGTGGTTGGACCTAGAGTCTGTCATACAGAGTGAAGTAAGCCAGAAAGAGAAAAACAAGTATCGTATATTAACACATATTTGTGGAATTTAGAAAAATGGTACAGATGAAGCTATTTGTAAGGCAGGAATAGAGACGCAGATGTAGAGAACAGACATGTGGATACAGTGGGGGAAGGGGGGCGGTTAGACAAATTGGGAGATTAGGTTTGACATAAATACCCTACCGTGAGTAAAATAGATAGCTAGTGGGAACCTGTTGTATAGCACAGGGAGCTGAGCTCGGTGTTCTTTGATGACCTAGATAGGTGGGATGTTGGCGTGGGAGGGAGGTCCAAGAGGGAGGGGATATACGTATACATATAGCTGATTCGCTTCACTGTACAGCAGAAACTAACACAACGTTGTAAAGCAATTTTACTTCAATTAAAAAAAGAAAAAGATAATGATGCCTCAAAATAAGGAGCCCTATATATATGATCAATATCAATCATATGTTTACCAAGTCCAGTAGTTTCTAATGCCAAAATGGGTCATATTTTAATAATTTTTAATGAAAATGAATGCATATTTTGTTATTATTTGAACAGAGAATGTGTTCTTTCTTCTCTATGGAAACTAAACTACAGTTTCAATAAAATATAAAGTACTAGCATTAAATGTGAAATTAGATAGATAGAATTAATGTGTTGGATATACTGATGTAAAAACCATAACAAAAAGCTTTATAAATCCTGACCTTCAAGGACTGTAAACAAGTAAGGCATATTACATCCAGTTTTTAAAAGTTTGGGTTCTTCTGGTGCCTAAAAATATAAACAAGAATGCAAGTTACAAATGAACCAAAGACTTGTACTTTTGGCCATGATGGGGTAATTGGTACCAGACCCGTACTTCTGCCATTTAAAAAAACCAAAAAAAAAACCCCAAAAAAGCACCTTAGGAAACTGGATTAAATATATGAAAAATATATTCTTATATTGGACAAAACACCATACTGGATTGTGATTCATAAGGGGAGAAAAACAAAGGAGATGATTGCTATGATCATGCTGGCTTTCTGTCTGGAGGCATCTTCCAGATCTTAACACGTAGAAGAGAGAACCAAACCAAACCAAAGCAGTTTCACTACGCAAAAGAGACAGATATAAGAGGTCAGGGAATCAGAGACAGCTAGAATTTGATGTGCATAGTACTAGATGAGAAGGAACTACACAGACAAAAAGCTCCAAAGATCTACACACACGTTCCATAGTCTTTGCCTGAATACTAACCTGTGCGTGTGTGGAGTGAGATACCACCAGTCTGATTTCAAGTAATTTTTAACCTCCTGATAAAAGTTATTTTAAAATTGCAAATTCTTAAAATGTATTCATCAGATGCTCCAGTTACAAAATAAAGCGTCATAAAAATATGAGGATACATTGAAAAACTAAGAAAAAATAATGAAAAGAGATGAAGCAAAAGGAAATCTACTGCCCAAGGAGTGTCAAAATGAGTGAGCAGATTTACAAAAGTACACTTGACCATTTTGCTAAGTATAGAACTGATTAAATGCATGTAACTGCAAACTCAAGAAATGCCAGGTTTTATGAACCCAGAGCATAATGGTCCAGAGCTAAGTTATTCTAATGCACTTTGAAACCAGTATTTCAGTACAGAATTGAGTTTTTGTCATGTTGTTTGCATTAGCAACTTTTCACAGTTAATACACTAAACTACCTTTTTTTTTTTTTTTCTGTCAGTTATTGCCTTCTGTAGCAACTTCCACCTAGACTCTCTCTGGTTTTTTGTTTGTTTGTTTTGTTGTTGTTTTTGTTTTGTTTTATTTTTCCTGTTGCAGGGTTTAACTAAGACCAGACTCTGGGCTTTAGTCCCACCAGTTGTGGGTAGAGTATGGTATGAGTCTTTCTGGCACCTAATGTGCCTGCACAAAATCCTGTGCATCCTTGGTCTCAGGTTCCCTATCTAGCTACTCAATTTCCAACTGGAACCAGAGCACAATGCTGAGGCTCCACCCATTTCTCTAGGGCACTGACTCCTTATCAGGTTCCTGATTGTTTCCAGGGAGCTAGTTCCTATGTCCTCTACCCCATGGGTGAAACTCTGCTCCATGACTGGAACAATTCTTAACGGGTTGATATTCCCCTATGATGATACCCTCAGTGGCACACTATAATCCTGAACTACTTTAAAAATACATCTGCCTGCATTACAGGTCCCTTGGAAACCAGTCACAATCCAAAGCAAGCTCAACTTCGTTGAGAAGGAGAGATGGAACAAGAGAAGTCATGCATGTGTAAACAATAATGAATTATTCTATGACTCAGTGTACAATAAATGCAATATTCCAATGTTTGTATCAAAAAGCTTACTGTCCAGATAGACAAAAATTCTAATATCTATCAACTTTCAGACCACCATCTTTTATATAACAGAAGAACTCAGGGGCTTCTTTGGATTGGACACATAAAAAGCGACCTGGTCTGTAATCCACTGGTTTGCCTTATTATTTCTAATACATGAAACCACTATCTGGCAATGGTTTCCACCAGTAATCATAGACTACCATTGCGGGCAAGACAAAGAGATGTCCTCACAGGATAGTCTCAGCTCATCATAATCCTGACTTTAGAGATTCTCCCTGAGTTTCTAAAGCTGAGGAACAAGAGGTACACTTCCAGAGACATCTACACAGCCATTCCATGGTAGAAGTCCTAGGCTCCTTGGGCACTAAGTGTGAGCAGAATACAGAACTCTACCACAGCTCAGTTTTTGCAGAAAACTGCAGAGTTTTTCAGAATTCCATCACACCCTCTGATGTCCAATTACATTCTTCTTTCACATGGAGCACCTACCTCCATCCCCATCTCTTCTTGAACAATTCAATTCTGTCATCTCAATAGGCTCACTCTTTC
>NW_006783288.1:1821970-1832616 GCF_000442215.2 Lipotes vexillifer
CTCTTTCCAAACAAAGGCCTTTTTCAAATCTCACTTGAAAGTACTGGAAGCCCAAACCTTAAACAGGAAGGCCTCAGTCTTCTCTTTAAAACATCCTTTAAACTACTCAGTGATGTAACAACAGTAGCAACAATAACAACCAAAATGGTACAAGGCCCCCATGTTGCTATTGTAAAACGATGGATAATTTTTGTTGAAATTTACTGTGTTCGTGGCATTCATCACTATCTGCAGTTCTGCTTTGTTAGATTATTTATTCATCTATTTATGTTGGAACGTTGGACCACGTTCTCCATTTTGTTCATGACTCTATCCTCAATACCAAGAAAGTTCCCCATATATAGGAAGTATTCAATACATATTTATTCTATTCCACTCCTTTGCACTTGCACTTATTCTCTTTTGTAAAAAAATAATAAACAGAAGCCTCAATTAAATAGAGTTGGGAGAGTAGAAGAGGGAGTTCTCACAGCTTACGATGACAGCAGGGCCCAACAGGAAGAAGAGAGACACCTCTTCTTTCCTGGCAAGAACAAGCCAATGAAAAGCCATGAACTCTTTGTTTACTGTAGCCCTCCCAACTTCCTTTTCTTGTTTATGAAAGCATTCTTCTTTCCTTGACATGTGGAGACTTGCTTGTGGCTCGCCATGATTGCAGCCCCCAAACTGTAGTTCTCTGCTGATCCCAAATAAACCCATCTTTGCTGGAAAAATATCTGGCAGTCTATTTATTTCAGGTCAACACTTTTTTTTTTTTTTTTCCCGCAGTACGCGGGCCTCTCACTGTTGTTGCCTCTCCCGTTGTGGAGCACAGGCTCCGGACGTGCAGGCTCAGCGGCCATGGCTCACGGGCCTAGCGGCTCCGCGGCATGTGGGATCCTCCTGGACCGGGGCACAAACCTGTGTCCCCTGCATCGGCAGGCGGACTCTCAACCACTGCGCCACCAGAGAAGCCCAACACTTTCTATTCCTCTTCCAATACTGTCCCTGAATATTTTTCCTACTCCTGCATTCATCAGTGTACCTAAAAATCTCATATTGAATGTAGTCCATAGAGTTTTCCTAGTAAATTCTACTAATTCTGTCTCCTTGATCCAGTCATTGATTGTTCAAATTGTACAGGTGTCACATATGCACAAACATAATTTTTCTGTGCCAAATTCATTATTTGGTCTAATAACTTGATTTTGGATAACACTTTGGTAAATATTCCTCAGTTTAAACAGTCAATAGATGAACATTATTATTGTGTCTTTTCATTTTCTTTTCTATTATCCTAAGTTCTCACATTTGATTTTTCACCATTCAATCATTTGCATGGGAATTCATTTTTGAGTTCTACCTACTGCAAAAAATGTAGTCCCTTTTTTTTCCCATTAATGTTGCTTTTCCCATAAGAGAGCAGAGGACTTTAAATAGGGCATTATATAAAAGGAATATGTCATGGATATTAGGTGTTGACTTTTACTTAAAAGTTAAACATCAACCGATTAATGTATAGAAGGGATACACATCATGGGAATCAAAGACTGACCCCATTGTAGTAACTCAATTCCATAACATAGCTTAAAAAAAAAAAAAAAAAGGGGGCTTCCCTGGGGGCGCAGTGGTTGAGAGTCCGCCTGCCGATGCAGGAGACACGGGTTCGTGCCCCGGTCCGGGAAGATCCCACATGCCGTGGAGCGGCTGGGCCCGTGAGCCATGGCCGCTGAGCCTGCACATCCGGAGCCTGCGCATCTGCTCCGCAATGAGAGAGGCCACAGCAGTGAGAGGCCCGCGTACAGCAAAAAAAAAAAAAAAAAAAAAAAAAAAAAAAAAGGAAGATCCCACATGCCGTGGAGCGGCTGGGCCCGTGAGCCATGGCCGCTGAGCCTGCACATCCGGAGCCTGCGCATCTGCTCCGCAATGAGAGAGGCCACAGCAGTGAGAGGCCCGCGTACAGCAAAAAAAAAAAAAAAAAAAAAAGGAAAAAAAAAATACTGTATTAGGAGCAACCTGGTTCTAGTCTTGGCTTTGCCACTTTTGGCAAAGTTTTAGGTTCTTTATAACCTGACTAGTTTGATGTAGTTTTCAAACATTTTTAAACAGTGGAATCAATTTTCCAAAGAAATCTTTCAATATAACACATTAGATTAAACAAGCAAAGTGAAGGTGTTCGGATTAAAGCTGAAGAGGGAGATCTGCGGGCCTGGGTGTCTCCAAAGAAGTATGTCCACCTACTCTTGTCACAAGGCCTTTCACTTAAAGCAGCCTTCAAAGCAACTCCATGGAACACAGTTTAAATGAAATGCTCTTTAAAGTTTCTTCTATCTTTAACCTCTTATGATAAACTGTAATAACTACACGTATCACAAAGACTGAGCTTTTTGTTATTATTTTTATTACTGTTGTTATTTGCTTTTCTCTTAGAGTACAATTATGATTCATTAGGAGAAAGGAAGCTATTCTTTCTTTCTCTAATCAATTATATGACCAGAAGAGATGTCAATTCATTGCCTGGAGTCCATGGGGACATTTTGACTGTCAGCTAGAATCCCTTACCTTTGAATTGCACTGGCAAAAAATGGGCCCAGATTCCAGGGCTTTATTTTGTGTATGCAAATATTTTAGAGACAAATTCAAAGGCAGAATTAGTTCTGATCATTTCTCTTTCCTGGGGTTGGGAGGAAGAAGACAGAATAAGGGTGAATGTTCATTTCTTTAAATTAGTGGCAACTGAAATAAAATGTAAGACCCCTTTGAAATGTAGAAAGTGTTCAATCTCTAGACCATCTGCAGCAGATTTACAGCAAACACTCCTGCATCCCTGGAAACAGTTTTATGCCACAAACTAGGAACTTCTCCAAAGTTACAATTATGTGATTCAAAACAGGTAATTTTCACCCCAATCTCGACTTTTCATTCCAGGTCTTAGTTAATGCTGTCTTGATGGCTGCTGTTTGATGAATCAGCTTTCCTGTTAACTAGAGGTGCAGGGCTATCATCTAATGAAAACAGTCTGTATTTTATGGCTCCCTGGGCTGCAGTTCTGCATATTAAAATGGAATTTCAATCTCACTGTTAGAAATAAAATCAAAAATAGCATCTGTGGTTTGAACAGAACTGAGAAAAATGCTGCTCATTTAATTTTAACAATATTTTTCATGCTAGACAGTATAAAGAAGAGGTCCTGGATATAATTTTAGAATGCCTATAAATTAGAAATAAATTGGTAGAAATCAACACAATAGTTCAGTGCATGGGTTAGTTCATTATATCTACAAATTTAAATGCTATAAGTTCTTTGCTTTCATTAGAAGTTTGCCAAGATGTTCACAAATTAAGGTGTCCTACTGTTCTTCAAATTGTACTGGTAGCAGCTCACTTTCCACTCCTCCTGTTGCAAGTATTGAGCCTCTCTGATCACTGTCCGAAAGTTTCTTATCTGTCTAGGAATAAGTGCACATTGAATCAGGAAGAGGAATTCAAGAAGAAGATGAAAGAGAAATGAATTAATTGTTATAAGGACCAATAAGCAATGTCAGCAAAGTTACAAGGCAGTGTTTGCAGTGTTTGCAGGTAGAAAGGACTCTTTTTTCTTTGGCAAGCTGAAGGGGTGTAGGACTGAGCGCTTAAGTGTCTTCTAAAAAAAAAACAAAACCTTGAATATAGGAATTATTAATATCTTTTTTACAGATGAGGAAATCTAGGCTCAGAATTTCTAAGTTAGTTTACTTATCAATTGTCAACCTATGACCTTTTCACTTTCAATGCCCAGGATCTTTGGGCATGAGCCCAAAGCCTATCCTAAAATATTCTGCCGTAATTAATTTAACATCTCTACATATTATAAAGAAAATGAGAAAAGTTTTTCTAACACGTTATGAACAAAGAAAATATAACTAAACATTTAAGGAATTTTCATAGCTTTATCAATATTCCATATAAACTTGATTCACCTTGTTAAACACAGTCAATGCAGTAATTTCCTGGAGTACTTATAAAAATGTTTAGGCAACAATTTAAACTCTAACATGAGTCCAGCTCATTGTAGAGTGATATAATAATTGCTATATGCTTAGGGTCAAGTTGAAAGAAATGAGTATGTGGGTAATACAGAATCATCTAATGTTAAAGTATATGGGTCAGTATTTTTATAAATTAATAAATTAATTAATTAATTCTGGCTGTGTTGGGTCTGTTGCTGTGCATGGGCTTTCTCTAGCTGTGGCGAGTGGGGGCTGCTCTTTGTTGCAGTGCATGGGCTTCTCATTGCGGTGGCTTCTCTTGTTGCGGAGCACAGCCTCTAGGTGGGCAGGCTTCAGTAGTTGTGGCACGTGGGCTCTAGAGCACAGGCTCAGTAGTTGTGGCGCACAGGCTTAGTCTCTCGGTGGCATGTGGGATCTTCCCAGACGAGGCCTCGAACCCATGTCCCCTGCATCGGCAGGCAGATTCTTAACCGCTGCGCCACTAGGGAAGTCCTATGGGTTAGCTTTTAAGTGCAGAAGAAAGAGATTCATTGGGGTATGTGCCTTTGTAGGATTCAAGCTGTGTCTTAAAGCAAGAATAAGATTTATGTATCTGAGTGTGGGAATGGGGTTAGATTTTACATAACAAGGTGATAGTGAGATGATGAACATGGTATAATTCCATAATTTCTAATCTTCAATTCTGAAATCTAAAAAGTTCTGAAAACAGAAAGTTTTTATAACTCATTTATTGGTAAAATAGGACCTAAACTGATGGAAGGATTTTAACAGTCTTTATGTATTCCACTTGGTGTAAATCTTTATATATTTTGCTGCAGAAATTTTAATGTTTTGTTGTTTTTGTTTAAAGATGCTGCCTCAGATCCAACGGGGGTTGTTACATAACATACCGATATGCCTCCATTAGTATCTTTCTTAGATCTAAAATTTTCTAATTCTTTTATACCTCTGACACCAATTTTCTGGGTAAGGGATTATAAACATTTAATTGTATTGGGAGGAAGAGAAGGAAAGAGGACTAAACATTGAGGAGCCAGAGGGGATGGTGTACAATGAAGGAGATGACACAGAACCTTAAAGATAGGCCAATGGTAAGAACTGATGCAGTAGGCACTAGTCAGGTGTTACTGATTCTTCATGATGAGTGTAACATGGGAACATGGTAAGTTCATGGATAAGCTATTTAACTTCCCAATTCTTCAGTGTCCTTATCAATGAAACAAAGATGATAATCGTACCTACATTATTAGGCTGTTGTGAACAACAGTTGTTCTAATACACGTATACCACTTAGAAGAGTTTCTGACATATACTAAGAGCCTGATAAATAGTACCTTTGACTATCATTGTCATTCTAGGACTAGTGACACGAAGTAAGATAATTAAGGATAGAAACAAATCACAAGGTTGACCCTAAAGTTTATTTTCTGGAAGACTGGGGAAAGATGGCCTTATTATACAAGAAAGAAATATAAACACTTTTATGGCTTCATTTATTCACCTCAGAGCTTGAGGGTAGATGCTCTGATTTTTAAAAAGGTACAGAAAAGCATCATGGAAATTACTGCCTGTTAAATCAAATGCAGGGGAAATAATAAAGCATATATTACTAGAATTGTACAAATCTCTAGCAGATGTTGGATTCATGATATCCACTTGGATATCAAATAGGCAAGTTTAACTAGATAGAAAGTTTGCAGCATTGTTTTGTCTTTTTTTAATAAAATGATAAAATATTTGGATGACAAAAATACAGTCCCTTAATTCTATAATTCAAATATGGTCGATTTTTTTGGACATAACCTACAAGGCAGAGGAATATATATATATATATATATATATATATATATATATATTAGAGACCCTGCATTCAACTTTAGAATTCATCCTCTTTAAAACACCCATGACAGGTAAAGTCCATAATCACTAGGTCAGCTAAATTTATTTTTCCACTTGGATGTGTCATACTTAAAATATTTATTATTCTAGCCCAGAATATAATCAAACATTTTCTTGAATATTCCCAATAAATATTTTGATTAACCAAAAAGATAATCTAGTGAGAAATATTTCGCATTATATAGGGATTTACTAGAAAAAATATTCTAATAATGAAAGTCTGTATCATGAATTCTGTCTTCATCCTTCCACTAAAATAATTCTCTGACCATGCTTAATTAAGCACCTAACACTCATGGAGCTATTTCTTGCACATACAAATATAAAAGACATAATTCCTGTGTTCTTTGAGGTCACAGCCCAGTGTCCCAAGACTAGATTCCACTGAGCATCGTAACCCACTAGTCTAGAATAGACTCCTGACCAGATTGATGGCTTTAACTCGCTTAACAATAATGCTGGATTTTCTCTGTTATTGGTGTGTTCAAGTGCCTGGGCTATAAAGTTGTCAGATTGTATTTCAGATTTTTAGCCTAACACTTACTTTTTGACCTTGGACAACTTAAAGTTTCTGTTGCCTCATTTTTCTTATTTATAAATAGACATTATGATATCTTTCCTATAGTTCCACTGTGATGACTAAGCATGTGTAGAGTCCAGTGTAGTGTCAAGAATGTACTCAAATATGAATTCTCATTCTGATATCAATGTTTCACCTTGGTTTTCTCTATCCCTTCAGTTCCTTCCTGTGGTTTCTTGGTTCCTGATATCAGCAGTCTTTTAACTACCCTGATTGCTTTAATGATAAATGTAATGATAAAAGTAATAAACTCTTGTTAACTGGATCCTTACTGATTTTTCTACACTAACACTCATATCAAAGGGGATCAACAGAGTTGAACATGTGCCTAAAATATAGTAATAGCAATTTTTTTAAGTGCTTATTTTGCATTCAGGTGCTATGCTAAATACTTTTACACATAATTTCTCATTTTATCCTTATAATTAAAGAGTCAGATACTGTATTTTTTTCCTATTTTGTAGATAAATAAGACTCAAAGAGATTAATAAATTACCTAAGGTTACAGGCCAAATAACTGATAGCACCTGATTTTAAACCAGATACTCCTGACTCCAGACCTTTGCTCTGCCCGAGACATGGTATAACTGACAGTCCTCAAAGGGCCCATGTGTTTCAGAGGTCTTGTCACAAATTTTAAAACTACGTCATATTCGTTTCCTATTGCTGCTATAACAATTTACCACAAATTTAGTAGGTTAAACTACACAAAAATTAATTTTCTTATAGTTTTGAAGGTCAGAAGTCCAAAATTATTTCAACTGATTGAGCTAATGTCAAAGTATTTTCAGGGTTATTTTTTTGTTTTGTTTTTGTATTTTGCTTTTTGTTTGTTTGTTTGTTTGAAGCCCTGAGAGGAAAAAAATCAGCTTCTTTGCTTTTTTCAGCTCTAAGGGCTGCCTGTATTTCTTGGCTTTTGGCCCCCTCGTCCACATTCAAACTGCATTACTCCAGCTTCTGCTTTTGTCATCACTGTGCCTTCTCCTAGATTTGGACTCCTCCTGTATCCCTCTTATAAGGACAGTTGTGATTACACTGAGCTCACTGGGATAATCTAGGTTAATCTCCCCATCTCAAACTCCTTCATTTAATCACATCTGCAAAGTTCCTTTTGCTATATAAGGTGACATAGGTTCCGAGGATTAGAGTTTGAGTACATTTGCAGGGCCATTATTTGGCCTGTCACATACAGCTTCACTTATATTAACTCCCTACAATTACATGAATAGGAAATTTACTTGGAGAAGTTCATAATGGGATTAAATACGGCCTTTGAAATCACTGTTATGGTCTTTGAACCATGATAGGAATATTGTGATTTGCTTTTATCTACCAAATGGGAAAAGATATCTTCCAAAGTACTGAGTGACAGAAAAGCACTAAATTAATAAAGCAGGATTGTTTAATGCATAGCATTTTTCTGTACATAAAACAACAGATTTCCCTCCAACAAATACTTGTTAGTGGAACAGATGTATTAAAAAAAAAAAAACGCATTTTCACGTGACAAAGTAATCTATTACTTAGACTGCTTCTGTGATCACTTTCTTCTTTTTTCTATTCAAATACAGTGCATTATTTTCATGTTCAGCTGTATTAGCCACAGTTCCCAATGTACTTGTTTATCTGATGCAGGGTTAATGTGGTATCAAGAAATTTTATGGAATCAGAATTTCTAGTTATTGAACAAGAGTTATAGCAACTCTTTATGTTGGATATGTTACAAAAAGAAGAAAAAAATTAAAAACTAATATAAACTAGGGGAGAATATTCTGATAATGACCTTCTTACATGGCATTTCATATTGTGCAGCTTATGAACCTGGCCAACGTGTCAGGAAACTGTATCTTTAATGGGTCTTTATAACCATCTTTCCAACCTCTGAAAGATATTAGCTAATAAAGGAAAACATGGCTTGCATTATTTAGGGCCTAATTAGGAAGTCAGTCTCCAGACAGAGCTGATATGCGTTATTATTGTAAAAATCTAGGATACCATATTAGCTACATCTTTGCTATCTGAAAGACAGACATTGAGATGGTAGTCAGAGATATGCTGCAATCCCTTCTCAGATCTGAATTGTTCATTTTCATTTTAAAGCAAACTTGTTTTTCTTTCATTTGAATTTAAATAATGATCTCTACCAACTGGTTGAGAAACATTAATGTCTTCAGCTTCCTTTGGGATAAAAGAAACTAGTTTACTTACCACAGACCACATCTAATTCATAGTCTCTTATCTAGTCAATAGCAGCATTTGCTATTACATGCTCTGAAATGGAAAACTGCTGAACAAGGGAAAAAATAATTTAAAAGGAAATTAAATACTCTCTGACAGATGGACCAATTAGTTACAAACTTCAATGAGGTAAAAATGTGATCTGTGGTGGTTCAGGATTTCTGTGTATTGTCTGTGAGTGTATATGCACTCACATGCATGTCTACAGAAATTCAGGAAACTCTCAGGCCTCCCGAGGATATCAGCATTGGATGGATAACAAGCTGAGAGTGTAGCAAAAGGTCTTTCAAATATACATAGATGACACCATAACCCCATGTTTAGGTGGAAACAGGAAGAGGTGTATCTATACTTGGATTATAAGGACAAGTTTTCAGTGATTTTTTAGATTCCAGTTCACTGCACCTCAAGAATTTGGTTCCTATTATGTGAAAAACTCCTGGCTGAGTCCTGGGATACGTTCTAAGTTATACAAGGTATAGCCTTTGCACATAACTTGTACACAATCTAATAGTCATGTTATGAAATTCAGGAAATGTTGGGGGAGACTTTAAAAGGGCAATAGTCCAGACACATTTTTAAAAAAATAAGTGGCATAAAAATGGAGAAACTGTTGTGATAATTAGAAGATATTAAAAGATATAAAAATAAAAATGTGTGGGGCTTCCCTGGTGGCACAGTGGTTGGAAGTCCACCTGCTGATGCAGGGGACACGGGTTTGTGCCCCGGTCCGGGAAGATCCCACATGCCGCGGAGCGGCTGGGCCCGTGAGCCATGGCCGCTGAGCCTGCGCGTCCGGAGCCTGCGCATCTGCTCCGCAACGGGAGAGGCCACAGCAGTGAGGCCCGCGTACTGAAAAAAAATAAATAATGAGTAAAAATGTGTGGAATTTGTTTCGATTCTACTTTGAACAAACCAACTATAAGAAGATATTTTTTTGACAATCTAAAAAAAGTAAATACAAACTCAGTGTTAAAAGACATTGAAAAGAAAAATTATGTGATCTATTTTTTTAAAGGACTATAACTTGAATTGGAAGACCTAGTGTGAATTTCCCATTAAAATGAGCAATCATCTAAGTCAAAGTATTAGATAATGTTACAAATATCAACATGCATTTTGTTGTCAATAAAAACAGAGTACATCTACACCCCTTCTCTACAAAAATGTGCTCTGATCCCTTTGGCTTTAGATTATTTGGCCTTTCCTTTGCATATGCTATGTTGGAGAGGTGACATAATGTGCTGGTGGAGCGTGTGGGCTTTGGAGTCAGAGGGCAATAGTTTCCAGTGCTGGCTTCCTCACTTATCAGATGGCTAACTTGGTTTCCAAGTTACTTAAGAAACCTCTAGATGTCTCATTCTCATCATCTGTGAAATTAGTTTATCCCTTGTGGGACTGTGGAGAGGATTTAATCAGAGGGTGTCACACAAGGCAAACAGCTTAGAAAAAACAAATTAGAAGGAACATCTCAACAGAACTATCTTTGAATTTTGAGCAAATGTTAAAGTAGCACTGATTTCTCATTGTATGTACTTTCAACTCTCTGTCATGTGATGTGTGGAGAAGGCTGAAGTTAGGAAGAATGTACTGTGGGAAAATACCTAGGTCAGACTATACATTTTGAAAGCCTGAAACATCTGAAGTTTCACTCCCCAGGGTTCTCAGCATCAAGACATCAAAAAAAATGTACTCCGCTTCTATAAGTTGAACTGATGTCTTTCAAATTATCTCAGTGACTCAAAGGGTCCTGCCTATGAAAAAAGGTGATTTTTAATACTGTGAACAGGGAAAGAATATAAATATCATCAGAAAGATGCATACTAGAGGCTTACAGAGATTCAAAAGAACAAGAAATAATTTCCAGCTTGGGAGAACAGTGAAGGCTTCATGGAAGAATAGCCTTTGAAACGAGCTTCTGGAAAGCTTGAGGAGAAAAGGGGCTATGCCAGATGTAGGGA
>NW_006783288.1:1832654-1845236 GCF_000442215.2 Lipotes vexillifer
GTAGGGAAAAGTAGAAACAAAGGCACACAGAACCATTGGGAATAAGAATTATCTTCTGTTACCTCCATAAATATTGGGGTAGTGGATCATGACAAAAATCACTGAAAGATCTATTCTTTTTTAATTTGACGTTGAAATCTTATGTTTGTTTTTAAATTATATTTTTAGACATAATTGATGTACAATAAGTCACACATTTTAAATTGTGCAGTTTAATAAGTTTGACATAGGTATACAACTGTGAGACGCACATCACACGCAAGAGAGTAAATGTATCCGTCACTCCTAAAAGTTTCTTCATGACCCTTTGTAATCTCTACCCCTTGACACTCACAGCCCTCCAAGCCCAAGTAACTACCGATCTGTTTTCTGACACTATCAATTAGTTTTCAGTTTCTAGAAATTTATAAGAAAGGAGTTATACAGTATGTACTCCTTTAGGTCTGGTTCTTCCACTCAGCATAATTATTTTGAGATTCATCCATGCTGTTGTATATATCAAGAGTTCAGTTCTTTTTACTGCTGAGTAGCATTCCATTATATGAATACACCACAATTTGTTTATCCATCTGTCTGCTGATATACATTCATATTGTTTCCATTTTCGACTATTTCAAATAAAGTTGCTATAAACACTTATGTACAAACTTTGCTCTGGACATATACTTTATTTTCCTTTGGGTAAATACTTAGTAGTGGAATGGCTGGATCATATGGTAAGTGTGTGATTAACTTTTTTTAAAACTGTCATTTTTTTTCCCCCAAACTGATTGTATCCTTTGATATTCCTACCAACAGTGTAGGGGAATTTTAATTGTTTCAAATTCTCACTAACATTTGTTATTGTCAATCTTTGAAATTTTATCCATTCTAAAAAATGTGTAGTGATGTTGCATTGTGCTTTTAATTTGAATTTTCTAATAAATAATGATGTAGAACATCTTTCATGTGCTTATTTTCCAAAGGTATACATTCTTTGGGGAAATGTCTGTTCAAACATTTTGCTAAATTTTAACAAGTATTTGGTTATTAATGAATTTTTAAATGTTCAAGATTTATATACTGAAAACAAAACAACTTTCGTTAGATTTATCCTATTTCATATTGGTTTTGTAAGTGATATTGTTACTGTAAGTGTATTTCTTATGTTCAAGAAGTTAAGTAGAGACAAGAAAGACATAAAAAGACACAAATATATCTTCTGGAGATATACACTACAATGTTTGTTGTAAAAAACACCTTGGGAGGGATTAATGAGATTAAACATTGCAAAGCAATGAACTCTGCATGGTAACGAAATGGCAACTACATAGGTAAATATATAAGATTTAAAACTTATTATTTAAATCTCTCTAAAAGATAACTGATTGTCTAAACAAAAATTTTACTCTTTTTGGTGCTGAATATTTTGTATTCTCTCCTAAAAATCTGCTTGAGCTTTTTGCTGGAACTCAGTTAACTTACTTGGAAACAATTTGATCCTTTGGGTCTTGCTTTTAAAATTTGTTAGGCATCACCAAAAGTAATTACTCCTCACTGCTAAGGCAAGACCCCTCTGAGTGTTCTACCAATGCCCAATGAAGAATGAGATTTTGCAGTTTGAGTCTTAGGAACAGGCACCATTTTTGGCATCGTATTCTCTCTGGACAATGTTTCCCCTAATTATTTTGGAAGGTTCTTTCCCTGGGCCTCCTACAGTTTCTTCACATCCATGAACTAATAGTATTCTGCGAATACTTGATAGGGACCGTCTGAAAATCTATAGGTTCTCTATTTTGTGCAGCTTTCATTTCCCTAGTCTTCTGTCCTCCAAACCCCAGCCACCTTGGTATTCCTTGGCTCTCAGCTCCACCTCCTCAATTCAGGGAGACCTTTGAGCTTCACCAGGGTTCGCCCTCCCTATGCGGCTGTGTGGAGACTCTCTCTAGGCACTAAGCTGGGGCAATCACTGCACTCATGTCACAGGTTTTACATATTGCGGGGATCCCTGCTTTTTACTGCCTAATGTCCAGTTTCTTGAAAATCATTGTTTCTCGCATTTTGTCTGTTTGGTTTCAGGAGGGAGAGTATATCCAGTCCCTGTTACTCCATCTTGGTCTGAAGTGCAAGTGTGGAACATTTTAATAGAAGGATCTTACACTTTCCTGAATTCTACTGAAATATCTATTCATATCAGGGAGGACAATTCCAGACTTCTTTTGCCAGCTAGGTATTGCTAACAGATTTCCTTTTTTTTTTTTTTTTTTTTCGGTACGCGGGCCTCTCACTGTTGTGGCCTCTCCCGTTGCGGAGCACAGGCTCCGGACGCGCAGGCTCAGCGGCCGTGGCTCACGGGCCCAGCCGCTCCGCGGCATGTGGGATCCTCCCGGACCGGGGCACGAAGCCGTGTCCCCTGCATCGGCAGGCGGACCCCCAACCACTGCGCCACAGGGAAGCCCCAGATTTCTTTTCTTATAACGTGGAGCCAGACATTTGAAAGTGCCAGAAACACTGGGGTAACTTGAAAGGCAATGGCTTCCACATTCCTCAGCCTAGAAAAATGGAATACCAGCAATATAAGCTGGGCCTTTATACTGTTAAGTTAATCTGATTCAAATATTACATTGGAAAAAAAATAATTGTATAAACCTTCTTAATCCTGACTGGCTAAGGTATATTTTCTACATTAAAAAGACATATCCTCATATATGTATAACTGACTCACTCTGTTATAAAGCAGAAACTAACACACCATTGTAAAGCAATTATACCCCAATAAAGACGTTAAAAGAAAAAAAAAAAAAAAGACATATCCTCAGTTCCTGAGAATGTCAAAATATGGTATAGATTTTTTTAATTCCCTTCTGCTGCTTTTGCCCAAAGGGCTTCTTCCTTCATTGTGTCCATCAGTCCACTGTGAAGCACCTGAAACACATTTACCTATTCAGTTCTGCAGGCATTTTACAGCTACACTTCCTCTCCCCAAAAATATGGGCCTTGAAACTCATCCTTTCTATCTGCTTAGGGCTTAATGTATTTGAAGCCAGTCAAATCTGGGACCTTGAGTGCATCTCTCTGAAATTCATTTTGTTCATTAGTCAGACAGGATAATAACCACCCCTGTTTGTTTTGAAACTGTGTAAAGTATATTTCATTTGCTGTACACAGGTTCGATAATTCTAGCTGAGATTCTCAACATTATTTTTATTTATTATATTAGTATTATAAGTATCAAGAACTACTCACTTTCATGCTAAACACTTTTAACATTGTTCTTACTGATGAATTCTAAAGTAATCAGAAAGGCCAACTGAATTGCCATCTTCCATGTTCAAGTAATTATCTACAGGAACAAAGTTCTGTGAGTCACTGTGTTAACCTTCTGTCACTGCCTTGCTGAGAGGTTCGACAGTAGCCGTCTGATTGCTCCTCCACTGCCTCTGTTTCTCTTTTTTCCTCTACCTTTCCCTCCTCCTCTCTCTTTCCATGCTGCACAGTAAATTTTAATTTGTGCTTCATTTGGACAGGGAAAATAAAGTAATAGTGTCTCAATATCTAATACTCCTCAACTGATACTCTAAATAAGCAAAAAATATATAGATTTTCTAAATATTAATTATAAATTCATTCCTGAAGAAGTCATCCCAAATACCTGGCTTTATGGCAAGAACCCACAATATTCCATGATTTGTTAGCTAGTATTTTTTTTCTCTACTGGGAAATGAATGCAAAGGGCAAAACCAATAGTCTGTCCTTTATCAAATCAAAGCCATTCTATATTTTTTCCAAATTTGAGGAAACATGGTAGTAATTCAGACATATTCTCCCTCCTAACCAAGAACACCACACTGCTTCTCCTGAATTCACAACCAGGACAGTTTCCTGTGAAAACTTTCACAAATTTTCTATATCTGTGTAAGCTATATCCATCAGGTTTTTATTTTCATTTTTTGGTTTGGAGGTTTTCTGTTTGTTTTTTACACAAGTGGGAGAAAATATATGCATTGTTCTATAACGTGCTCTTTTTCACTTACTAATACGTCTTGGAGATCAAATGTGTACTTATTATGGCATGTTCCTTAATTTCACTTTATTTTTCCCCCCAGGAACATTTTGTATACTGCTATATCCTTTGATGACTGTCCTTCATCAACATTCAGAGAAACTGTTTTGCTACCATCTCTCACTAACTACTTACTGTGTATGGCAAGAGGGGTCCCCTGTGCCAAAGAAGAAAGAAAACTGGAAGGATGTCGTATTAGAGTTTTTGAGAGAATCAGTTCCAGTAGGGTATATATAGAGAGATATATAAGGAGAAAGATTTATTATAGGAATTGGCTCATGAGATTATGGAGGCTGAGCAGTCTCACGTTCTGCCATCTGCAAGTTGGACAACTAGCAAAGCTGGTGGTGTAACTCCATCCAAGTAAAAAGGCTGAAAACCAGGAGGCCCACAATTGTAAGTTGCATAGTATGAAGGAGCTCAGATGTCTGATAGCCAAGGGCTTTCAACTGATCGGATGATGCCCACCTACACTGGTGTGGGTGAATTGTCTTTACTCAGTCTACCAATTCAAAAGCTAGAAATCTCTTCTAGAAATACCTTCGCAGACACACCCAGGAATGAGGTTTTACCAGCTACCTGAACATCCCTTAGCCCAGTCAAACAGACACATAAAATTAACCATCACAGATATAATAATAAAAGGACCATTTCCATGGTCCTTTATCTGAATCATTCAGTATAAGGTCATTTTAACAGTTCCATTTATTTTATTCTTTTGCTCAGAAGCCTTAATCTGTTCTCAAATACTTATTGAGTCATATACAATTATCTTAATGCTTAAGTCTTTGCAATATCTGCCAGTCTCTACGTCCCAGTATTCCTCAACACATACCCCATGCTCTGTTCAAAGGGATCTCACTCCTTATGGAGATATACACATTCCTACCTTCCTGCCTCAGCTTCAGACTTTTACTCTGCCTGGAATGCTCTCTCCTCTCCTGTGGTCAAAAACCCAAAAGTCTTTTTTGTTTGTTTGTTTTCATAAAACAGAGTATGACATCAGTTTTATCTGAAATTCCATAATATGTTTTTATGCTTTTAAGATATTTGTGCTCTCCCTCTAATTAGACTTATTTGCATGCTAACCATCCCTTCTAGGATGATTATTAATTACTTTAGAGGAATGCTAACTTTTTTTCTTCTGTGTATGCCAGGCGGTGCTCAGCACAATATCTCAGGTAAAGTAAATGCTCAATAAATATTTGCAGATTTGAGTTGAATTAAACTTGGTACATTTCTAACCCTGTGTGATTTATAATGAAATTCACTGGGAAATATTTCAACTAGACTTGCTAGAATCTATCTACTCCATTAAGTGAAAGGTGACTGTGCAGTAACTAAGTAGGTACTCACTTTTTTTTCCCTATAGAGTAGGAAAGTTTAAGTTTCATTTAATGATAAAGATCAAAAAACAAAGCAAAGGGAACTTCCCTGGTGGCACAGTGGTTGGGACTCCACGCTCCCAATGCAGGGGGCCCGGGTTTGATCCCTGGTCAGGGCACTAGATCCCACATGCATGCTGCAACTAGGAGTTCACATACCACAACTAAGGAGCCAGTGAGCCACAACTAAGGAACTGGCGAGCAGCAACTAAGGAGCCCACTTGCTGCAACTAAGGAGCCCATGTGCCACAACGAAGGAGACCGCCTGCCGCAACTAAGACCCAGCGCAACCAAATAAATATTAAAAACAAACAAACAAACAAACAAAAAACAACGAAGCAAAATGTCAGCAGTAATAGTTCCCATTACCATGAATGAAATTATTTGGCTTTTACTAAGGAACAGACTAGAATGTGATGGCAAAAAAGTGATAATGAACAGCAATTATTTTTCCCTAGATCTGGCCAGTGAGAAAAAAGAAAAGATTATATGTTGGTCATGTTGTCAGAAATGAGGAGAATAATTAATCAAGTAAATCACAAGAAATAAAAACAAATTTTATTGTAAAAAAGTATGTGTCATCTTTCCCACCTCGCAAGAGAACACAGGCTTTTTGGGGTGTTGATTTCTGAGCTTTCCAGAGTATATGATTTTCTTGCATCCAAAATAAAGAAGACATGTGAGTTCTTACTTAATACATTGTGTGATTTTTATCACATTCATTTAACAAAATTTTGTCATTCACTTAGAACTTTGCATGCATCTATAGTGAGCCATGTTTAGGAAAAAAGGGGGATTTTGCTACCAGTGATTGGAGAAATGGCATCAAGGCTGGAAAAGCCCATGAAAATGACTTGCACCTGGCATTCATTTCTCACTTCATCAGCACCATAACCCTTTCCATACATATCCATTGCAAATGTACCATATATTACATTTGTATAGTATGTGTTAAATTAGTGTTTTGAACTTGCCTAGGAGGCAGTAGTCAGAATATTCAACTTTTTCATAGAGGGAAAAAAATATTATGACTTCCAAATGAATACACAGAAAATAATGTATTTTGAATTATCAAAGAACTTTTAGAATCCAACCTATTTACAAATGGAAATTGACTGTATTCTGATCTAGTAGTAGCTTAAGGGGGAAAAAAAGGAGCAAAATCTTATATCCCTACTTTATCAGTAGACAAATCAATTTGAGAAAAAAAGACATTAAGCTAGAGAAGTGGAAAGAAGGCAATACTAAGTTTAGAAAATGAATGTATTTTAGGAGATTCTGTTCATTTGCTAAATTCAGATTCCAAAATTGTTTTTATTTTTGTTGTTTGTGTTATAGCAAGCAAATTAAAAGGAGAAATATGACTATTTATAAAACTGGTTATGTTCACAGGATTTCTGTTTAAATAATAAGAAGTACCATAATTTTGAAAAATTTTCTCGGTAATGATTTCACAGCACATTTCATATAGTTTTTTCTTCTAACAACCCCTACAACAAACAGTTTCAGTAAAGAAAATAAAATAGTTAACAACTATTGAGCATTTATTACAAGCCACATCTAGGGTTAAATAGTATACACTTACTATCTCACTTAATTTTCCTAAGAGGTATTGTTACTAAAATCCACTTTACAGACAAGGAAACTGAGACTTAGATCAAGCAATTTTCTCAACATCACACAGTTACTAAGAGAAGCAGCCAGAATTCAAAACTAAGAGTAGCAGACTGGAAGATGCATTTAACCAGATGTCTCCTCTAAGTATCCTACGGAGGAACAAAATAAGTTGGTCTAATAATAGGTAACATTTATTGAGCACTTACCATTATGCTAGACAATCTTCCTTTCACTTTACATATGATAGCTCATTTAGGTGTGATAACAATCTACGAATGAGTAGCATTACCATCTCTACTAAAAAGAAGACTGTAACACAGCAGAGTTTTTAAGTCTCTTACTTGCTAAAGATCACATAGCCGATAAGTGTAGCACTAGGGTTCAAATCCTGGACTGCAGACTTCTCATATAATATTATTTTTTAAATCCAAGCCTTGGACACTAGTGGGCAGCAAGAAGCTTCAGGACATATTCTTTGTCAAGAACTTACAGATTAGTCATAATATTGAGATTTGGTTGAAATGAAGAGATCCAGAGTGAGTGAAAACACGTTAAAGGCTTTTGCAGTTATCCAAGCATGAGGGTATGAATAACTATTTTCATCATAGTGGAAATTGAAAAAAACGTAATACATTGAAATTACAAATTAAAGAACAATCATAATTCATGAACTGAGTTTGAGAAGAGAGTGAAGATGACCACAAGTTTCTGAGTCATGCTGTTGGCATTGGTATCTGGTAAGAGGAAAGTTTTTGAGAAACTAAATGAATTGGTAATTAATATCTATGTTAATTAACTATTATTTTGTTGCTCTATCATCACTTGAGTGGTCAGTAAGCTTGTTGCAATATTTATTGTCCATATAAAGAACAGAGGAAGGTATTAGAGCGGAATGAGTGTTAGAAGCCGGTTTTTGTTCCATATCCTGCAATTCAGTAAACGTAACATTAGTTACATCACTGAATATTCCTGAACATCAGTCCTTTCAGCTCTGTAATATAAGTGCTATCTGCACTTACATAAGGGCTATAGAGAACAAAACAATTCATATATATGGGGTATTGCTTTGTAACATACAGAGAAAAAAATAGAATTATCATTATTTCCATGTCTAAGTCCCTACTCTTAGATTGCACACACTCTTGTTTTACTGTCTCTAAATAATATTCTTGATGGTGGCATGAGTTCATATCTCAGCTTTACCACTTAACCTCATGTATTGTGATCTTGAATAAATTACTCAAACTCTGTGCCCGCTGTATAAAATGGAATACACAGCAGTACGTAACTCAAAAGATTGTACTGAGCATTCAGGATACAATCAGTGCATGTAAAGTGCTTATAATAGTGCCTGAAATGCATACTAGGTCGATAACAGTCATTATTATTATTAATACTGACATAATTATTAGCTCTTTTTGTTCAGCCATTTAATGCTACTATTATGGGCTACCATGGTCATGTGGATTTCTCTAACTTAATATGTACATAAATAAATACAGCAATTTTCACAGGTATAATATTTAAAGATATTCACAATGATTTCCTAAATGCAACACTTCATCACATCATTAATAGTCATGTTGTTTCTAATTGTGCAAATTGAAAAAATTTGATGCAATGCCTTAAACATGTATCCAAAATGTGCTGTACTTTTTTGTTGAACAACAATAATTATTTGTTATCCAGTTGTTTAAAGTGTTTCTCTTACTATATAGTCAATGAAGAGTAGTTCTGGTATGTCACAGTTTGATTTAAAGGCACCATGATCTTCTGTATCTTCTCTTTATTTTCAATGAGTGTGTTGAATAATCCAATGGGGAAGGCATTTTCCTTGACAGATACTTTTCATAGTAAAAAAAACATGCTGAGATTATTTTAAAAATATTTTAAAATATTTCCATGTGACTATTATTTTAGTGCATATATTTCTGTGTAATGGCATTTGCCATTTGGCTTTCTTGCGAGTAAGTCTTCTTTCTTTACACACTGTACATCTTTTCACCCATCTTTTGTCAGTTTGTGTCTATTTATAATTAATCTCTAGGTTCACGCATTAGGCCTCTCCTGCATGTTCTCTTAGCCGAGGAAACAAGTACTCAGGAGTGCAACATTATAGGCAGGGAACAAAGGATTCACATTCCACTCTCTGTGTTAGAAAACACTGATGTAATTCTCGGGAGCCAAGCCTCTTAGCAACGAAACGAAGGATTTACAGCCCTCCAGCTTTCTCAGCTACCAAAGCTCTTGAAGGCTTTCAAGAGCTGACCTTCCTAGCAAAAGGCTGGATTCTTTTAATGCACTCACTTTCAAAAGGTAGCATACCTGTTTTCCAGTGTGATGTGGATGCTATTAAAAGGGAGTTTCCATGGATACGAACATCAGTGGGAATGAAATAGGATTGTCCTCTTTTCAGACCCATTGTTGTTCCAAATATTCCTAAAACCAAGATCACGTCACTCCTTTTATTTACATTTCTTATGGCTACTTCTTATTTGTAAAGCACTGTCACTGGTAGGTAATTAATGCTTTTTTAAAAATGTGTACGTTCAAACACCAAGTTATTTATGAGAGATGTTGTAACATGTGCGTGGAGAAGAGGTCAGTTAAATACTAAGAGTTTATTGAGTGTGAGTCTCGTTACAGCTCTTTTATACATGACTCTAGAGAATACACATTAATAAGAGACACTATCCATTTCTTTTAAGTAATACAGAATTTGTCAAACCCTCCTTAAATGATGTGGATTTGAAGTTGTATCACAACAACACTACAAAGTCCCCTTTCCCCTTTCTTTATATATTTTGAGTTGACTTTAAGTGTATATCATACCCTTATAATTGCACATTTCAGGAATATTATGGTTAAAGAATGTCAAATTCTTTTTACCAAGACCCAATTAAATATCAGATGTGATCAGCCCAATTCATTTGTTGAGTATCGAAATATATCAGGTAATATGCTTCTCACTGGGACTTCTACAATGAAAAGGGCATTAACTTTCTCTGGAGAGCTCACAAAGGAGTCACACCACTACCTCTTCATGGAGTTAGAAGACCTGCCAGTAAATGTCCCCAGAGCTGAGAAAACAGCTATGTACTAGCTGAGCCACCTGTCATAAATCTATGGTTCAGGAAGCCCTCACGTGGGAAGGAGGGGGAGAAATCCCTGGAATGAGGGTAGAATTATAAAAATAAGCAGTTGGGCTAACTTTTCAATTGAGAAATAGCTCTTCATCTTGGACAAATTTTCCAAATTCAGGGCAGCAGCATCAATTATTTAATAACCCATCAATAACTGAGGGGAAAAATCAGTCTCATCTTAGAGGTAATGCTGACCAAGTTGATCAAAAATTCAGCTGAATCCACACGTTTTAAGGAAATTTAACATAGTTGATCAGCCTTTGATCCCCTTACATTGGCTTTTGGTCAAATAAATACAGGATAAACAATATTTCTCATGATATCATGTTATTTTAAGTTTATTAATAAGCTGCAATCATTCATTTGTTGGAAACTCTAAATCAATGTGTAAAGTGAGAAAATTTTACTTTTTTATCTTCCAATAATCTGATCTCTTTTTCAGTTAACTGTGTGTCAAATCACTTTATTTCATTTAGTGCTTAAGAAAAATCAAGGAATTAAAACATCATTAGTTTTCCTGCAACTACTGATGTTCCAGTATAAAAACTGGGTCCCTAGAAAGGCACGTCTAACTTCTAAGAAGTAAGCTAGGAATTCTCTGTCATCTATTAATTTGTCAATTAATATCTATCAGTTGAACCACAAACACCAATAATTTCCACAAAAAATTTATCTGTGGTATTTTTTATTTGCTTGCTGCCTTGTTATTGAAAAGGTTAAGAATGCAACTTCATGTTAGAGAAAGCTGATTATTATTCCTAAAATCCAAAATTCAATGTTAATCCCCAAATCATAACTTCAAAACAATGGGCAGATTGAGAGAAAAAAATATATAACTTTTCTTAAAGTGAAAACAAAGGGATAACTTATGAGAGTTCCAGATGGCCTTTGAACAATAGTAGTCATCCTTCATGAAAACATGCAACTAAATAATACTATTTAAACTTCAAACTGTTTCCCTCAAACTATAGAGAACCACCAACAAATATTTATTATTATCAAAAAGATCCACAAACTTAAAAGCTTTTGCACAACAAAGGAAACTATAAGCAAAATGAAAAGACAGCTTAGGGACCGGGAGAAAATATCTGCAAACCATGCAACTGACAAGGGGTTAAGTTCTGAAATATGCAAAGAGCTCATACAACTCAATATCAAAAAAACAACCCAATCAAAAAATGAGCAGAAGACCTAAACAGACATTTCTCCAAAGACATACAGATGGCTAAAAGGCACATGAAAAGATGTTTAACATTGCTAATTATTAGAGAAATGCAAATCAAAACTACAGTGAGGTATAACCTAACAGCAGTCAGTCTGGCAATCATCAAAAAGTCTACAAATAATAAACGCTGGAGAGGGTGTGGAGAAAAAGGAATCCTTCTACACTGTTGGTGGGAATGTAAATTGGTGCAGCCACTATGGAAAACAGTATGGAGGTACTTTAGAAAACTAAAAATAGTTTTAAATTTGATCCAGCAATATGATCAAACTGATCCAGCAATCCCACTCCTCTTCATATATCCAGAAAAGACGAAAACTCTTATTTGAAAAGATACATGCACCACCATGTACATAGCAGCACTATTTACAACAGCCAAGACGTGGAAGCAACCTAAGGGTCCATCAACAGATGAATGGATAAAGAAGCTGTGGAATATATATATTTTATATATATCAGCCATAAAAAAAGAATGAAATATTGCCATTTGCAATAACATGGATGGACCTAGAGAATATCATACTAAGTGAAGTCAGACAAAGCAAGACAAATATTTAGGATATCACTATATGTGCAACAACAACAAGAATAATACAAATGAATTTACTGATAAAGCAGAATCAGACTCACGGACATAGAAAACAAAGTTACAGTTACCAAAGGGGAAAGGGGGGCAAGGGATAAATTAGGAGTATGGGATTTACAGATACATACTACTATAAATAAAATATATAAACAAGGATTTACTGTATAGATAGGAAACTAAATTCAATATCTTGTAATAACGTATAATGGAAAAGAATCTGAAATATATGTATGATCTGAATCACTTTGCTGTACACCTGAAACTAACACAATATTGTAAATCAACTATACTTCAACTACAAAAAACAAGATCCAGCTTTTAAAACTTTACTTAATTACTCATCAGAAAAAAATTACATAAAACTGGACCCTTAAATTGAAGGAAATTTACCTTCAGATTATAACCTTTATTTATTTCATTAAATTTTTGATAAGTCAGTTTGCAAATACTTTTAAAAGAAATATTTAGCATATACTTTCTTCACTATTGTCATTTTTGCCTCCTTCGGAAAAGAGATGAGAAAAGATTTTAATTATGCCCTTAAATATCTACCTACATTTCAGCCCAAAACATTAAAGGGTAGGGAA
>NW_006783288.1:1845303-1863216 GCF_000442215.2 Lipotes vexillifer
AAACTGTCACGAAATTCATAAACCCTTCAGGTGCCACAAGTAGGTTTCAGGTAGCATGAGCAATTTATTAGATTTATTGCTTGTACTTGTTCACATAAAGGAAGTTATAAGATATTCCACAAAAGAAGATAAAACTGAAGGTTGTTGGTAGAAACTGTTATTGCTGTAAACTATACAAACGAGAGATGGGACCTAGGAATAGAAAAGAAGTTATTTTATCTTCTCTGTCACCTGGATACGTCTCTCCTTTGAGTCAACTCTGAGTCTTTTCCATTGTTTTATTTTTTATCCTTGTTGTAAAAGCACTCTTATTGTTTAGTAAGCAGAATTAGGGTAGCAGAAGTTTATAGAGTCAATGGCTGACAAACAATAAGGTCAATGTCTGTCCCATTCTGGAAAAATTGAGGTTAGAACAGGTGAAATTATCATTCTGTTTTGTTTTTGTGGCTCTAATAGAATGCCAGAGAGTCCCTGACCTCTGCTGCCACTCATGTCTTACTCTGATAGCAATGTGTGACCTTTGACAGTCAATTAAAACAGGAAATAAGGCAAAGGATGGGTCAATATGCATGTCTGGCCAATGCAAGCCTTCAAAATAAATTCCAAGGGGTTTTCAAAGGAGCCATAACCCCTATTCACTTGGCACATGGGCATTAAAGTTACAGTCAGTAAAGTAAAAGAACATAGAAACAAAAAAATAAGCTGCATCATTTATTTTCTTTCTGACCCCAAGACCTGTGTATTAAGGTATCCCGCAACAGAACAATTCACATTATACTTTCTGATTACTGAGGGTGAGAGTGTTGCTGCTAACTGGCTGGATGGGACAGGATAGATGCTTAGGGCATAGAAGGTTGCTGATTTGAATAGTCAGATCTTTTTATTTAATGTGAACTTATTTTCTAAATAGAAGAGAACCAGAGAGTACTTTCTTCATATGGAATACAGCAGCATTGTTTTTGAGAAGAGTTAAATACATGAATGTCAGGGCTAGTAATAGGTTTGGTGATCACCCAGAGAGGCTTCCACATTAGGGAAAACAGGTGTACCATAATTCTGGTATGTTCTGCAAAGTGACAATCTGTTGGTGGGTAAATGGTCTTCACATATATTCCAAGATACCACCTCACATTTTATTCAGGAAACAATGAGAAAAGTGTGGGAGAAAGAACATAGGCAAAAAGCAGTAACAGAAGCACCATGGTCTTGGGATTGGTTAAGTCTACATGCAAATCTCAATTTTCTTACTTATTAGAAATGTGCCTATAAGTTAAATGACCTTCTTTGATCTATCATTTTCTATGAAGTAGGGATAATACTATATACTTCTTGATACTGTATTTCTTTTCTTTCCATGATTGCTTTTGATGAAATGAGATGGTTCTTATTTAATTACTAAGTGACTAGCATAAAATAAATATTTCTTAGCTTCTCATTAATTTATTTTATACATTTCTGTATTGAACAAATTGATTTGATCTAATGTAATATTAGTTGTTAGAGCTCCAGAAACACAGTGCCAGAGTGTAGTATTTCACATAAAGTAGTCATACATCTATTTTCAAGTAAAATAGTTTAGACAGGAACTGGTATATAAACAACGCACACACAGACACACACAAACCCACATACATGCACATCAGAAAATATCTGGAAAGATATACATAAAATGTCAATAGCAGCAACCTGTGGGTGGTAGGAATATGGGATATTTTTCTTTCTTTTTTAAGGATTTGTCTTTTCTTTTAAATTTATTTATTTATTTATGGCTGCACTGAGTCTTTGTTGCCCTGTGCAGGCTTTCTCTAGTTGCAGTGAGCGGGGGCTACTCTTTGTTGTGGTGCCTGGGCTTCTCATCGCATGGCTTCGCTCGTTGTGGAGCATGGGCTCTAGGTGTGTGGGCTTCAGTAGTTGTGGCGCACAGGCTCTAGAGCGCAGGCTCAGTAGTTGTGGTGCATGGGCTTAGTTGCTCCACAGCATGTGGGATCTTCCTGCACCAGGGCTCGAACCCGTGTCCCCTGCATTGGCAGGCGGATTCTTAACCACTGCACCACCAGGGAAATCCTGGTATACTTTCTTATTTTTAACTTTCTATATTGTGCATTTGCTGCTTTTGTAACAACGAGGTAAAAAGATATATTAATGTTTACAAATCAACTACTTAGTTTAAAAAGTTATAAATTAGGTTACTGATAATCCTTCTTAGTTAGCCTCTCACTTAAAAATATTAGTAATATAATCTTAGCACTATCTATTTCCAGCACTCATAGATCCATTAATTTCTGAATGCATATATTAATTGATGGCAAATGTGTATTCTCTACATACCAGCTGGTACTAATCTCATCTCATTTTAAGGTAAAACATTAGTGTGTTATTGCTTTAATATGATGAAGGTGATATTGGACTCTGCTAGTATTTTACTTAGGCTTTGCATGAGACTTTGCTGTGCCGGAAATTAAGATTGGTCTTTAGTTTTCTTTCTGGTACAAGATTATGAGATTTATTGTAAGTGCTCTTCTTGCTTTGTATGAAGAATTGGATGTTTTCTTTCATTATATATGCTTTGAAACATGTTAAGTAAAATTGTGATTATTCATATTTTTAGACTGTAAAACTCCCTTGTGGAATCAGCTAGACCTGATGCACTTTGGCGGGATAACTCTCTGTCAGTTTTCTTTATTATTTCCATGGCATAAGACTTACCATTTATTTTGGGGTAAGTTTTGGTGAATTATATTTTCTAGAAAAAAATTCATAGAATTTATTGCATAGAGTTTTGTAAAATATTTAAAGCTTTCATAATGAAAACTATGTCCTTCCTGTCATTGATTGTTTTGCATTCTCTATTGCTTTCTTGAATAGATTATTCCTATTTATCCTATTTTATTTATTTTTTCCAATGAAACTGCTCTTTATACTATTGGTTCTACTGTTTTCTAGCTTATTCAATTCTGGCTTTATTTTTTTAATTTTTTTAATGATTTGACCTACATACATCATGAAATGTTTACAGCAATAGGTTTAGTGAGCATCCAGCATCTCATATACATACAAAATAAAATAAAAATATAATTTTCCATTTTGATGAGAACTCTTAGGATTTACTCTCTTATTTACTTTTATCTTTAAATAGTTTACTAATCATTCTTTTTAGGGTACAAAGTTCATCATAGACCTGTAAGACCTACTTTTATTACTTATGTTGTTTAGGTCTTCTATAATCCTGCTGTCTTGACTATTTAATCTATCTTTGGCAAAGAGAGTATATTAAAGTCTCCTCTTATGCTTGTGTTTCTGCTTATTTGCCTCAGATCTCTGATAGATTTTGCTTTATGACAGCTTCTGCTTTGCTATTTGATGGATATTTATAACCATAATGGCATCATTATGAGACGTAGCCTTTAGAATTATAAACTGCCTCCTTTTGTTTGTTTAATATTTCTATGGCTGAATTTTCTACCTTGTCTGTTACCAGTTTTGTATCCTCCCTCTTTTTCACACATCTACTATGTCCACTACCTTCAAACTTTCTGAATTACTTTGTTTACTATGTCTCTTGTATACCTCAGATTACTGGACTTTTCTTTGTGACTAAACATCTTTTCTTTTTCTACTAAACAATTTAATCTCATTTAAATTGTTTGACAAGACAAATGTTTGGTCAGCTTTGTCATGTTATTTTCTGTTACGCTTATTGTTTTAGTTGTCTTTCACCACGTAGACAGTTTTCTTTAGTTATTTTTCTTTTAATATTCTGATATTTAGGATATTCTATCATCGTGTCTGATTGTTAACCTTTATATTAATACCAAAATAAGATACTTTCAGCTTCTTCTTTTTTTTTTAGACAGTATCTTTTGGTTCCCCAAACTGATAAACAATAAAATTAGAATATATCCTTTCCTCACCCTCCTCCTTTCTATACTTTCTCTGACTCAGCTGATAAAATGGCATCATCTTTTGGGGTACTTTGTTACTATAGTATAACTTAGAAAATTCTGAATTAATGTATTTTTGGCTTGCTGCTGACAGTATTCTTTCTTTTTCTTATAGTTCCAATAATTTCACCAGTAAACAGCTTGTACTTATGATTCTGGATGAATTCTTTTTGGTACAGAATACGTCTTTTCAAAATGCAGATTCAGATCTTCTTTTAAGGACATCTCCTGAATTACAATTTTAAATATTTGCTCTGTCCCATTGTTTTGTTTTGTTCTGTTTTAGAACTCCAATTATATGTTTGTTGTACCATCTTTGCTTTGAAGATTGTTGTATCGTCAATATTTATCACTTTGTCCTATGATCCCTTTACATCTTCTTTTATTTCAGTTTTATTTTCTTACCTCTATGCATTTGATCTGCTCTGGACCTTACTGTGCTGTTTGTCAGTTAATTTTTAGCTCTTTGTAATGGAGTCATTATTTCAGAAGTAATTGTATGTTTTACATCTATTTTTGTTCCTAATTCACATCCAGTGAATGGGTAAGACAAATTACTGGTTTCTCAACTTTTCTGATGTTTCCATGACTGGCAGTTCCTTTTGTATGTGGTACTAATGCTTCAATACACTTATACTTTCTATGCATTTTTTTCTCTCTACCTTGATTACTCTTAGATCAATCTAGAACCTTTCCCCCAAAGAATATGGAACAGTGACCTGCAATGTTTGCTACTCTAAGAATAAAAAATGGAAGAGCATCTTTAAAGTTATAAGGCTATAAAGGAAGTGTAAGAAAATCTTTTATTATTCATAGGTGATATGACTGCCTCTGTACATAATATACATGAAAATGTTATTAGAACATAATACAGATATTTTAAAAATAGTCTGGAAGATAAATTCAAGGAAACTAAAAGGGACAGAAAAAAGGAGAGAAAAGATGAGACATAGGGACTAAATTTAAAATACTCAATAGCTTTATAATTATTTTAGAAGAAAAGCAAAGAGACAACAGAAGGGAAGAAAAAATACATCAAAATATCTCAAGTTCCCTTAGGATAAAGAAAGACTTAATTCCTCAGGCTGAAAGTACTTCTCAAGGGCCAATTGCTATGAATGAATAAAACAAAACAAGACAAAAACCACTTTATAAGACTGAGGCACAGTCTTATAAAACTTCAGTGTTTCAAGATGCGGAAAAAGTCTTAATAAAGTTTTTAGGTAAGATCAGGTAAATGATGCTGGAAGGGTTACTTATATTAGAATAAGAATTGATATTAGACAGTATTCTTGAAAACAATGGAGCTACAGCTTCATGATTATGAGGGAAACATTTGATTTTGAACCTAGAATTCTTCAGCAAGCAAAACTAATAAGAATGAGAGTAAATAAATATATTTGCAAACATAAAAGACTTATAGATCAACCTTTCATGACCACTCTCAAAGGAGGAAGTATTAATGCATTGATATTTCACAGAAGGAACAGAAACCCAAGGAGAGGAAGATATAGATCCAAAGAAATAATCTATTTAATTAAGGAGAGCAATGTAAGTAAATTCCTAGTTGTCAGCTCTACAAAATCCTTAGAATACAATTGGACTATATTGAAAAGTCAAGTCAAAGCCTCCATGAAGACTAACGTGAAAAGGGCCCCAGATTTCATTCTAAACAAATTGTCTATTTAAGAAACTCTATGATATTAGCAATTGGATGATGACGTGTTACTTTATTCAATGAGAAAATGGTAAGAAAATGAGAAACTTCAGGGGATAAAAGTATACAAAAGAGTCGTGGTTCAAATTGAACCAGACTAATATAAGCTATGGGTTTTGAGAAAATAATATGGTATAAGTGATGATAATATACTTGACTTGGTGCTTGAAACTTTCTCATTTGAGAGGTGTGGACATAGCAAAATGGAATCACACTTTCTTTTCCATATGACATGGCTCAACAGGCTATAACAGGGATGCTTTCAGATATAACCCCAGTACAATTACGAAAATTTTTAAATTCATACTTTTATAATACTATTATCAGTCTATAGGGTCTATCCAGACTTTGCTGTCACATTAGTGTTCTTTATAGCAAAATAAAGCCCTTGATTGTGGGGTGCATTTAGCTTTCAGGTCTTTGATAATCACTTCACAAGTTATCTTTTGGTGTGTTTAGCTTTTCTGATCACCTTGGTTCATTTTGTACTTTGCCCTTTTGGTCAGCTTTTGCTAGTGCATGAACATCACACTTATCTAGATAGTTATGTTTACTAGTTACATTCTGTCTATGACTCCTGTACCTCAAAGGTCAATAGAGAACTTTTTCAGTAGCCAACAAATTTCTTTAAGTACCTCACATTTTCTCAAAGGAGTAAGTCAGAATTGTTTTTAAAATTTCCTAGACTTTTAAGTCAATCATCCATTCCAGAATTTCATGCCATACAATTGTGCTTCTTATTATTCCAATATTTTTAAAACTGTCTTCTTAAAACCTAAGATGTATACCTGACTGCACTCTGCAGTCTATTCTTTCAGTGTCATGTAGACTATAAGATGACATAATTTCTTTGTCCTAAAGTTCCCATTCATTGTCTTTCATTAGCAATCAATTCTTCCCTGCCTAAAAGAATTAGATTCATTCTAAATGTTTGATGAGTTTTTCCGTTTCACCTCTGCGAGACTGACTTTTTAAAAGTCAAGTTAAGAACGTGTATTTTTTTGTATTTGAATGAGACTTCCAGTAAATGTCCAGATGGCTGAAGCCTCAAATAACTATTATAATCTGCAGCTTAGCCAATGTGTGTTCTATGCACAAAAAGTGGTTTCTACTTTCTCCATACAGCAGAATAGACTGTAATCTAATCTTTCATAATGGTACCACTTCCGTTCCATCCTCTAAGCTTGTTTGAATTTTCATGGATTTCTGAGAATGTATATATTGTTTTGAGTTTCAGAGTTTCTCTGCCTTCTGATATAACAGATGTTTCTTTTGAATAGGGCATAATTTTCCATTAGTGTATTCTTATCCTATCCCGCCAAGTTTTGGAGAATACTAAAAGAAGTTATTCACTGTTTCATTCTACAATCTCAGATCTGCATTACTTATCACTCATTCTTTACATGTAAGGATGCTACAGTTTCCCAAGCTCAGTGCTAGGTAATATATTTTTTAAGGTGTAAGTGGGTATATTGTGGAAAAAATGGTCTCAGGGTCAAATAATTTGGGAAACACCATCTACCATAACTTCTTAGGAATTCCCAAGCTGAACAGCCTGTGAACAGCCCTGAAAAATGCCACACTAAAAACAACAAAAAGCTAAAACTTGTTTAATTTTGTATATCTGAAATGTTAAACATGCAGCATTCAAGATGTAAACAAAGTGTAAATATAGCATTGTTCTTCCCTTTAGAATTTATTCAATGAATTTAACCTTATCTGGGTCCTAAGTGAAAAGTTCAGCAGGTCCATGACCCCTGTGTGTTAATTACTATTAAGTAATGATTAGATTAGCCCTAAAGTTACTTTTCGTTAAAAACAAACTCCAATATATAATCAGGTTGTCTGTTCCAAGACATGAATCAAAACAATGAGCTTGATTTAACATATCTCTTCTTCCTAACACCAGCCCCAGCCTGCTTTAGACTGAAAGGAAAGATTATTTCCTTCAATTTACTATTCTCCTACCTCTCCTCTCCCCCAGGTTCTGACCCCTCCAAGGATTCAGGGGTGAATGGAAGAGTGATAAGGGCATAAGAAAGGACTTAAATCAAAAACCAGTTCATGTTCCTTAAGACTGGCAGAAATTTATAGCTCTTGGTCTCATGAGCATTTTTGATGTTGTTGGTGGGAATCTTGCTGAAAGTTTATTAGACTCACTAAATTCCAGGTGCCCACTTAGGACTTCTGCAGTTTCCAGGTATCCCACAATCGTGTCCATCTTCTTACTGCTGGGATCACTCTGACCAACCAAGTGGCTCTACTAGACAGGACTCTAGACTACTCCACCCTGACCCTCTCTCCTACATGGTCACATCTATCTACACGGAACTCTTGGGCACCCCCTGCCCTGATAAGCTCTGAGCGTACAAGTCAATCCCAATACAACCTCTTCTACCCTGCTGCCACAGGCCACTTTCATTTTCTCACACGAGTCAGGATCCAATCTTCAGAGTCCCCAGATTTCAAGGAGCACACTTTAAGCTCTCTGAGAGTTTCATAAAAGCCCTATTCACTAGATCTGCCGCTAAGAAGGGAGCACACTCCACCCTCCCTACTGGTGAGTGTAGGACTGGCAGAGGCACTGTACTGCACAATAACAGGAAGTGAAATGGCCTGGAACTCTATGTGAATGACTGAGGGTTGGACTGAGGGTGTTATTCACAGAAAGTACAGCACCCCCTGGAACTGTGCAACATGGAAACTTTGATGGGGGGAGGCTATCAACACAGCAACAGTTATTGCCCAAGTTATGTATTCAAACTCCTCCCTCTTTTCACTAGTTTATATTCTCTAATTGAGTCAGAGAGTTCAAAAGCCATTGAACTTGTTGATGGAAATTTCGTTTGTAAATTCTGCATGTGGAAATCTGTCTCCCTCTTCTTTCAGGATTTGACATCTATCATGTTTTTTTTTTTAACTTTTTATTTTATATTGGAGTATAATTGGTTAACAATGTTGTAAAGTTTCAGGTGTACAGCAAGGTGATTCAGTTATTCATATACATATGTCTATTCTTTTTCAAATACTTTTCCCAGATTGTTACATAATATTGAGTAGAGTTCCCTGTGCTATACAGTAGGTCTTTGTTGGTTATCCATTCTAAATATAGCAGTGCGTTATGACATCTATCATGTTTGCACCTAAGTAAATAATAAGGTAGAAAAAAAGCAATTTTAATATCCTGTTAATCAAACATTTTCCAAAATTATTTGTTTACAGAAGCTATTTTTCCCATAGAAGACTGATTAATATTTCATGGAGCAATGATGATCCATGTAACAGAGTTTGGGTAACAGTAATATGTAGGAATCTGAGGTCACATGTAATAGCCAAGATAACTATAATTTTTATTTGCTCATAACACCTTTCCATCCTCTTCTTTTGAGTCCTTTGGAGAATTTCACCCTCTTTCTCTGTCTCAGTGGCCTGTCTTTTATCAGAAAATAAGAACGGGCAAAAAAACAAAGCAAAACATAAATCAAGCCAATGTATTTTCCACAGGATATTTTCAATAGAACCAAATTTTTCTCATGCATTTCTTAAGAGAAAAGAAGATGAATCTGGGGGTGAGAGCACAAAGAGAGCCTTTCTGCAGAATAAAGTCAGTGTTTAGAGGGAGTCAAAGCCAAGAAAGGAAATTTTTGAGCTCCTGGATATAGCTGAGTCTCATAAGACAATTACACCACCAAACCTGCTATTTACATGAGAAAATACATTCTTCTCTCCTTTTTTTCCCCTAACATAGTTTGGGTTAGCTTTCTATCACTTACAGCTAAAACAAATTTTTTACCTGAACACTCTAAATGTACTAGAAACTCCTTTTCAGTTGTTTTCCTTTGGAAAATAAATACTTCTGTGTGTGTGTGTGTGTGTGTGTGTGTGTGTGTTTTCCAATTTTGAGTCCACAGGCATATCACAGGTCAGTATTAGCAGGTTTATCATTTTCTCTCAGTCTGTCTCTTATTTCCTATGATTTTTTATTTTTTTTTATTTATTTATTTTTTTTGCGGTACGCGGGCCTCTCACTGTTGTGGCCTCTCCCGTTGCGGAGCACAGGCTCCGGACGCGCAGGCTCAGCGGCCATGGCTCACGGGCCCAGCCACCCTGCGGCACGTGGGATCCCCCCGGACCGGGCCACGAACCCGTGTCCCCTGCATCGGCAGGCGGACTCCCAACCACTGCGCCACCAGGGGAGCCCCCCTATGATTCTTAATACAAAGCCAGAGACCCTGCCAGATAATCCCGGTAAGCTAATCTAATGCCACATCTGACCGTAATGTACCCTACTCTTTACAGGACATAATAAGGAAATGTCAAGGTAATATTACATCGTTTGGCATAATTCAAGAGCATAATTTGTATTTTGCAGTTTATATCAATTTATGAGTGCAACTAATGCTAATGACTTTTGGACCTGAACTTCCTATTTGGAAATGAGCAAGCACATTCAGTTCTAAAGGAATTACATACAGGTAATGGTTCCCACTGGGTCTTTCCTTTTTATGAGTTGACAGATTTGTTACAATTTGCTGTTATCCACTGTTATTCTTAGTGGATGATTTACATGCTCACCAAAATTGGAATATACTTCTAAATAAGGAAGAATATGGACCGTTCACTTTAGAAACCTACTTGATATTAAAGGCTTCCTTGTGTTGAGACAAAATATGAGCAACCAAGGGAAATCAGTGAATGAAAATAAGCATAAAATTGAATGAATTTAGGGACTTAGATTTTCCTACCACTATGAAAGATAATCATAGTTTCCCTTTCTCAAGTGAATTTACTCTTGAGAAACAAGATACATTAATAGATTGGTGGTGTGTGTTTGTGTGTGTGTGTGCGTGCACATGCAAGAGAATATACAACTTCTTCAAGAATTAATTAAATCCATATTTTCGGATGAAGTGTTATATCTGAAAAGGTAAGGATATATGATTATATTTCCTTTCCAAAATTCAGCCTCACCTCATCAAGCAATAATTATGATCATACTGAGTTGATCCTTAGTCAACTTAGTCAAAAAAGAAAACAGAAAAAAGGCAAAAGATAAACAGAAAGAGCATAATATAGCAAGCATAGGCTAAGGATAGAACCCCCTAGAATTGTGTAGAATAAAAACTTTGGCAGGTGGAGATCACAGAAGAGCAGCATCTCTCTCCAGTGAAACATAGTCACAAGTCTTTCTCATTACACTTTTATAATCTTTGAGTCAGCCTGTTCAAAATCTTTTTAAATGGGTAGAAACCCAATCAACTGCATTTCATAGTTTTGAATGGTCACATTAGTTGGTGTAGGGAGAAAACACGAACTTGAAGGATAAAATAAATTGAAAAATATATTTTCATTTTAATTTATGGTTTTTTCCTAAAGACTGAATTTAGTTCATTCTGAGGGACTTAATATTGATCTCTTTCTTGGCAGAACAACAAATGATAGAGGGAAAAGAGAGTAGACAGAGTTTTCTTGAGAGAATTTAACAACACAATTATTAGTGATGGAAAATTCATGTCTATCTCAAAGACTCATGTTTCGATAGAACTTCAGAGCTAAGAAAATATATGTTCACCAGATACCATTCCCTTAGTTTACAAATAGGAAAATGAAGATCAGAAAGTTGAAGTGATTTGCTCAATGTCGTACAGGGAGATACTAACAGATCTATACCTGAAATGTAGTTGTCAGGCTTTCTCTATAAAATTGTGAACTTGCGTTCTCTCTCAATTAGAGGCATCAAAAATCCTACACTTCTGTCTTCTCTGAAGTGCTAAAATCAGAATCTGAAGGCTGGCATGAGGCACATAAGAACATTTAATCCCATCTAATCAGTGTGCATCATGTGAAAGATCCATTCTCACTTTCTGAACATAATTCTCAAATACAATAATCAGAATAAAGCTCTTCCTAAAAATGAATTTGCTTTGGAAATTCTAATATCTAATATCGTGCATAAGTTTTGTAAAGACACACTTTAGATGGATTTTTTTTCTAGCATGCAATAATTTCATAGTAAGAAAATGTATTAAATGTCATTTTTAAAGCTGGAAGCAGCCATCAAACTGTTAAAAACCATTCCAGAGGAATTTGCATCATATCCACACTTAGTTCATGTTTATTCAACTACATACAACCATAAAAGAGTGTGAATAATTTAGCTAAGTTGAACTATATGAAATCAATATTTTTAAAGTTTAAAAATTATCAAATCTCAGCAACTTTATATCACTGAGCCCACATGCTCCTGAGTGATCATGGAATGCAAAACAGTAATCCTGATCTTCTTGTTTCTTTCATGCCCTAAGTATGTTGCTAAGCTGAATGTGACTCTAATATTTTAAATTACTTTCCTTTTTTTTAATCATAGGAGCCTTAAACACAGTCCAGTGGCCTTGTAGTCACATAAATTCATGTGCACTGTACTTTTTGAGAGCGAGTAATTTAAAGGCATTATTAAAGTTAATTTGGGGTATGCACATTTATCACATTTAAATTTATGACTCTAAAAAAATGTAAATCTGAATAAGATATGAATTCAATTTATCTCTGGGTATTTTAAAGTAAAAAGGTTTACTTTGCTCATTAAACTTTCATATCCTTTATAATCTTTCACAGCAAACATGCATTCATTTTATTATACACAAGAAATCAGAGACTACTACCTGAGAAATTATCTAGTCCACCCTCCATATTATATCACGGATTCTAGGGCATTAAAAAGGCAGATTATTTAAGGTTCCTATGATGGTATCACTAATGGAAGGCATACCTTGAGTTTCAGCTTGCTTCACTTTCTACCACTTGTCACTAGAGTTTACCTTAACTTCCAAAAAATGGATCCTTTATTCTTCAGTGTTTGATTTTATCACATATGAAGGCTATCCTTCAGCCTAAGAAGTATCTGTCAGTAGCTATGCATAAAAATTCTTACTCTTCTGTATCTCAGGTACAGGAGCAACAGAACCTGAGGTGAGGGCCTGTAGTAGTGAGCACAGGGGATTATGAGAAATCAAGTGGGATTATTTCCACAGCTGTTTGCTACTCCTGGTTTATAGGACTCTGACATCACCATGGGTTCTTTGTTCCAAGCACTGGCCTCACGTAAGAGAAGAATCAGGGCAAAGAATCCAACAACAGCAGCTGAAGTCAGGAGAGCTGAAACAAGACTGATGGATTGAGTGTCAAAGCCTCATGGTGGGTGTCTTTGCAAGTATTTAACAGAATGAGCAATTTGCAAGCAGGGCGACCTGATTTTGAAATTCGAGCAGTTTCTCCTTCCACTCTGGATCTTGACTGCTCAAAATTAAACCACAATAAAGATAAATGCAATGTGTTAAGTTGTCCCTGAGCTATCGGAATCAGATAAGAGGTGTGCAGCATTGTGGGGAGATCACATAAGATTGTGATAACTCAAGTGCACCATTTGTCAAATGGCTCCTTGGGTTGGCACAGAGACCTGAAGCATTTTCATGAGCTTGAGAGCAAGATCCTGAGCAAGGGCGAGAAATAACTATTTTGCTTTGTGGACAAACAAAGATAAATGTGTTCCGAATTATGAGGAGGAAAAACTAAGTGTGATTAAGCTTAGATATTTTCAAAGTAGTTTTCTTCAGAAATAGAGCTAACGTAAACATTTCATCTGTCCTCACCACTCATCCCTCTGTACACTATTCTCTGTAAAAGTAACACTAGTACTTTGCATTTATATAGCACCATTTGTCCAAAAACTAAGTAATATTATGAGTAGAAATAGTTTAATTTATCCTTGCAATGCTTCTCTTATGTGAATAAAGAGTTATTTTTCTTGTCTCTATTTTTTTGTTTGTTTTAAGGATAGAATAAGTCAAGTTCAGATCGGCAAAGTCATACAGACAGTGTAGCTGCAATAATCGAAAACGGCTGCCCTATTTCACCATTATATTTCCATCAAAGCCAGGCATTGCAAATTTTTTGGCTGAAACTATCTTAACAATAGAAGTTGAAAAATCCTCTCCCCTATCTGCAGTGCAGCCATTTGCTAACATGCAGCTTTTCTTACCAAGCCACTATGTCTATCTTCTAACACTCTCCTGGTTTGAAAAACTGCAAATCACTGTCAATAATTAATTATATTGAATTTTCAATGTGGTTAAGGCAAAATTTTGAACCACGATCGCCAAGCTGGAAGAACGCACACTCGATTACTAACTCATAAACCAAACATAAAAGCCACTTTGTATGAACAGTGGGTTTTCCAATAACAGTCAAATATAGTGAACACATTTAAAACTTAAATGTTTTTTATAAACATACATTGTAATAGCCAGGAATGTTGTGAACTAGATGAAACCTGAGTATCTGTACCAGTGCAAAATGGCTCAGGACTCTCCTCAGAAGAGCTGATGGGAGGAAATGGTGAAGAAATTCAGGAAATGTATCAGGAGCAGTAGGATCATGATCAAGGACTCAGAGTAACTGGGCTAGGTGACAGTCAGAATTTTGGACAACTCAAGTCCAGTGACTATTTTTCAAACAGAGTCTTCTCCCTAATATTGAACTTTCAATGGCATCAGAAGTAACAAGCTTCCCTCTCTCAAAATGAAACACTTCTAAAAGTTCTTTTCCTTTCAGAGATAGTGATTAATTGGGTGTGGACTAGAATTCTTGTGTATGTATCTCATATTCTCTGACACAGGAGTCTGTGTTCAGGCTATCCAACCATGTCTTCATTTTCTTCCTATTTCTCTTCTATTGTATTTATTTTTGTTTTCCACATTTTCTGATGTAAGGGGAAAGGCCTCAATAGAAATTTCGAAAAACATCATGTTGTATAAATTAAAAAGATAGCCCAGCCTTAAGATCTTACACAATGCTGATAATGGTCTACATTAGAAAGTTGTGCTTTGAGTGTATTTCAGAAGTCTGAAGCACGGGGAGAAGAGAGATACCCCCACCCCCACCCCCCAAAAAAAAACATTGTTACCTTGAGGTATCATAGTTACTTATAGTCAAGTGTCCTAGCAAGTATAAAAGGAGTGGTAGTAAATAGCACTTATGGACCTCCAAAGCATAGATAAAAGTGAATTAAAAGAATGCCACTGAGTGCGTAGGAGTGTATGTGGGTGTCTGTGAGTTGTGCCATCACGCTTTGCCATTGAGTTTAAAGTCCATTTCAAATAATGTTAGGATGTGAAAAGATTAAGAAAGTTCTGCTAAATCAGCATCTATACTGAAGAGAGTGATTCTTAACCTAAAATTTTAGTTCTTTAAGACACGTCATTATCCGAAGTCTCAGAGTATACAAGCAGTTAGGCAATTAGGTAAAAGCAATGTGGTCCCCTAGGAGCACACAGGAGCAATTAGGTAAAAGCAATGTGGTCCCCTAGGAGCACACAGGAGACACACAGGAGCAATGTGTGTCTCCTGGTCCCCATGGATAGTGCCAGGAGACACAAACTCGAAACGAAAGGTCAGTATAGCATATATTCTAAATTAAGACAGCTTTTATTTCAAAGTATTTATTTATTCAAATACTCATTTACTCAACAGCTGAAAGTATGTACTGAATGCCCACTATATATGAGGTATTTTCTAGGTACCAGGAATACCTCAGTAAATAAAGTAGTCAGAAACCCCTGCCTTCATGGAACTTCTATAGAAAAGACAATGTAAGAGTTAATAATTTTATACAGTTAAGTTAGAAAGTAAAAACTGCTGTTGAGAAAATAAAGCAGGGAAAGTGGACCAGAAGCCCAGTTGGGGTAGAGGGGAGGGTAAAATTGAAACAGGCTAATCAGAGAACTCTCAAGAAGATGACATTTAGACAAAGACTTAAAGGAGGTGAGAAAGCTCACTATGTGGATAGCTTCCTCAAGTTAGAGGAATAGCATCACAGGTAGAGGGTGTAAACAAGTGCAGCATTACAGGGGCAGGAGTCTGCCTAATGTCTGGTGTCAGTATAGCTAAAGAAAAGTGGGAGGCGAGGACCTACCTAGTGAGCAAGGCAGTCAGAGAGGTAATAAAATGTGAGGGGACCGATCATGCAGGGTTTTTAGGCTAGCTTAAAGATGTTAGCTTCCATTCCAAGTGAAACCCAAAGTTATTGGAGAGTTTTGAACAGTGAAATAACTTCCTCTAACTCATACATTAGTAGATCCACTCAGAATGCCTTGTTGAGAGTACACTTTAGGGGATAGAAATAGAAGAGATGGAAGCAGAGAGACCAGTTAGAACCAAAAATCCAGGGCAAGATGACTGTGGATAGATCTAGGGTGATTATCATGAGAGGTGGTGAGAAATGGGAAGATTCTAGATATATGTTGAAGATAGAGCCAACAGAATTTTCTAATGTGAGGTATGAAACCAGAACCAAAAACAAAATGAAAACAACAGCAACAACAAACAAAATACCTGGGTGACTTCAGGATATTTTGATCTGAGCAATTAGAAATATAAAATTATTACTAACTGAAATGGGGGCAATTGCACCTGGACCTGATTTATGTGGGAACAGAAAATCAGGAGCTCTGGTTTCCACTACCCATTATGTCTAGATACCTTGCAGACACTGCAGCAAATTTGTTTGGAGTCCAGGGTGAGGTAGGCGTACGCTAGAAATACAAAGCTGTCAGTCATCACTCTATAGATGGTATTTAATGAACAAAACCAAATAAGATTCCCAGGAAAGTATAGATAGAAAAGAAAAAAAGGTTATAGGAACTGGGAATTCCAACGTTAAGAGGCTGGAAAGATAACGATGAATCTTCACTGGGAGATTAATAAAGCACAGAAAATAAAGTAAGAAAAAAACAGGGGAATGAAAGTGATGCTGAAGAAGACAAGTGAAGAAAGCATTTTAAGAAGGGAGTTGTTAGCTGTGTCATATGTGGAAGATAGATCAAGTAATTTTAGAATCAAAACATGACCACTGGATTTTCAATATGAAGGCATTGATAACCATGTCAGTAGTAATTTCAGTAGAGGAGTGAGGGTTGCTGAGAGAATGGGAGAGAAGGAATAGGAGTCAGAAAGTGTAAACAACTGTTTTGAGAAATTTACTACAAGGAGGAATGGAAAAATGGGGGTGATAGCTGAGGGTACTAGAAGTAAGAGAGGTTTTTGGTTTTTGTTTTATTTTGTATTTTAATAGCAGCATGCTATTTTGTGGAATAGCAGCACGATAGGAAAGTAGGAAGGGTAAATTTGATGGTTGGGGTCAGAGAAGGGAGACTGGCTAGAGTGATGTTCTTGAGTAGGCATAAGAAAGGATGAATCTAGTATACAGGTGAGCAGGTTAAGCCTTAAATAGGGGCATGGGGGGTTCATCTATAGCAACAGTTGGAGAGAGAGAACACAGGCACATAGATGCAGATGGAGGATTTGAGGGAGGAGCTTGTAGGATTTCTCTCGCAACTTTCAATTTTCTCAGCGAACTGGAAAGTTCAGTCACTGGCTAAAAATATGTGGAAGTTTGAGAGAGAAGAAATGTTTGAAATTGTCTCACATTTCAGTGAGATAATGAATGAAGTAAGTGGATAATGTATGATGAGGTAATGTATGATGGTGGATGTGGTTCATTTGAAGTTAGTGGCTATTAATTTAAGATGAAAACAATCAGTTTGGTTCTAGATCTTTCTCAAACCACAGTCAATTTCATGAATGCAAATGTATGCAGTAGGCAGTTGGATTTTTCCAGGACTGGTGTTTTGTTGAGTGTGTAAACTGAGAGCGAGTCAGAGAAGAATGTGTCTGAGATGGAATGGTTTTAGTGATGGTCGATAAATTCGAGTTGGGTGAGAAGGGCTGAGAGGGAGGACATAAAGAGGAAGAGAGGCAGTATAAAGGTACCAGAATCACCGGACGTTATGCCCCAGGGAATCAGAGTGTTCCAGAAAATCCTAGAGGAGATGTCAGAGAGAAGAAAGTTTAGAACTGAGGTTGTAGAAAGCTTCAGTTGCTCATAATGATGGAGTCTAACTGTGTACTTGAGGTAAGAGCAGAACAAGTTTCCCTGGAGGTCTGGGAACTGAGAAGCTAGGGCACAGGAAGGACCATATTTGTGAATTATACAATCATCAATAATTAGGCAGGAGTAATTTCGGAGATTGAGACAGGTGTTAAAAATCTGCAGAGTGAGACGAATTGCTTTGGAGTAGGGGAATGAATGATCACAACAAAGGAGCGTTCATGGGTGGTGTCATCTGATGTAATGACCTGAGAGTCACATTGTCCTGTTTTAGAAAAGAGAAAGGAAACATGGTGTGAAAGCAGCAGGAA
>NW_006783288.1:1863330-1867411 GCF_000442215.2 Lipotes vexillifer
GCAGGAATGAACTAGGAGACCTAACCCAGCTCTAGACCTCATGGTAAGAAGGAGCGTGAGAGGGAAAAAAATTCACTATGTAATATAATTACAACACGTCCTGGGGGAGCCAGATTGTTACCGGAAATAAAGTGAAAGGGAAATTCTTTCTGAGATTAAGTTGATATATAGAGGATTTTGTTGATGATGAAAAGTATAGTATTTTGAAAATTGTAGATTTTATATTTCATTTTCAGTTCAGTACCTTGTTTACTTGTTCCATTTTTGGTATTTATGTTTTTGCTTTGATATAAAGTTAATTTTGTTTGGGAAAAATTGTGGGTTTTTCCTGCATTTTCAACAGTCATTGCCCAGAAAGATGTTTCCTCATAAGCTTAAGTTTATCTAACATTTTTTTCCAAATCCTATTATCTATCAATTTGATAGCAAAACAAAATCCCTAATATACTGAAAAGGTTCTAAAGGCATTTTCTAGTGAGATCCTAATGGCAAACATTACAGACTGTAGAGAAGAGAACCAAAACAATGATTCTGGGAATGTTCATTCAGATATAGTGAGGCAAGAAGCTGAGGGTATGGAATTCTTTATATTCTTTTCTCTATTTAGTGTTCCTTACTCTCTCCATTCTTTTCCTTGAGTTCATCTCTAGTCCTTTGTATTTTCCCCTACTTTTCCATTTAATTTCTGTCTTTCTTTCTTTCCTCAACCTTTCAAGTTTTGCTCCCCATTTGTTTCACCGTTTTTCTCCTTTTCCAGGATTCTATCTTTCAAATGGAAAGTAGTTAAGCACTATGTGAATTTCCACCATCTTCCTTATTTTTACCCTTCCCACCAGCATTGTAGGACTTTTGTCACCTCATCTGAGATTCCAGCAATGTTCATTCATTTGTACTTATGGAAAAGTATTGTTCACTATCTCTAGCATTTGTTGGCAAAGGTCTCTCATTAATAATTCTGACCTCACTTAGTACCAACAAGTTGGTAAACAACGTGCAGTGACATTTCAAATGTATTTAGAATTTATAGCAATTGCGGAAAACAGTTCTCCTCTATTCATTCTATTTTTTTTTTTTAAAGCAAGAACCAAACTGAAACAGAAATGATGAGTCACTGAAAAGTTTGTTTTTTCTTCTAGTGAGTAAAATATTAATACAAATCAAGCAAATATATTTTAGAAAAGTCTTTGGAATATTTTAAGTATCTTAGTGTTCTAATTTTTCAAACATCTTAACTTTTTTTGAAAATATGAAAAAAATCACAAATAATATTAAAGTATCTCATAATTACTCAAAAATATGTCCTATATTAAATCTGACATGCTATGATACATTCAGAGATGGTATGTATGAGAGCTTGGTGGTTAATCGCCTGGCCTCATCAGACAGACTGTGTCATTATGAAATCTGACCAAGTCACCTACTAGCTACATACCTTTGGATGAAGTATTAACTCCTCTTTTTCTTATGTAAAAATAAGGACAATAGTACTCTCCTCACAGACTTGTTGGGAGGATTAAATAGCACACATAAAGCACTGAAAGCTGTGTCTGACTAATAAATAGTAATGACTCAATAAAAGTTTGCCATTAATGTTGCATAACACTTTGATATGTTTAATGTTCATAGATGACCAATAAAGCGAGAGATTTAGAGTATTATCCACAATATTTCTCCCCTTCTCTTTTTTAATGGATAAGCATCAATAAAGATAAACTGATGAATGATCAGTTAATTAAGTAAAAGCGAAGTCAATTTGTATGGCTTGTCAAGTTATGATAGGCACAGTTTTAAAGCAAAGGATGAATGAATTGAATGAAGTAAATGAAATGAAATGTCTTCTGCCTCCAAAAGGAACATTTGTATTTGTCTTAATACTTAGAAACATTTTCCCTTGTTCAGTCAAAATACAGGAAGTATTTTATGTGTTTTTATTACAAATAGATATGCTTCTTTTTTTTTGGCTGCATTGGGTCTTCGTTACTGCATGCGGGCTTTCTCTAGTTGCAGCAAGCTGGGGCTACTCTTCGTTGCAGTGCACGGGCTTCTCATTGCAGTGGCTTCTCTTGTTACAGAGCACGGGCTCTAGGCACATGGGCTTCAGTAGTTGTGGCACATGGGATCAGTAGTTGTGGCTCGTGGGCTCTAGAGCACAGGCTCAGTAGTTGTGGCGCACAGGCTTAGTTGCTCTGCGGCATGTGGGATCTTCCCGGACCAGGGCTCGAACTCGTGTTCCCTGCATTGGCAGGTGGATTCTTAACCACTGCACCACCAGGGAAGCCCTGCTTCTATTTTTAATTGTGTTAAAAATATTTAATATACATTATATTATTAAATTTTCAAATTTTATAAATAAACATTTTAATGCCGAAATTTAAACTGTGGGTCAATTAAAATTTCAATTATTTTATAAATTTCAACTTATAGCTATATATGAATAACATCTTAATCAATGCATTGAAGAGTGATTTTTAAAGTGACATTGCTTATTCTTTTTGTCATAAATTATGTAAAACAATGCTTGTGTGCTACATCATTTTCATGGTTACGTTTTCAAAACAAAAATCAAACAAAAATCTGATAAAAATCAAAACAAAAATCTGATAAATCTCATTATACCTTTTACACATAATTGAAGTAAAGACTATAGAGGAAGATCAGGACATATGGTAACTTGATCTCAATCTTCCCTCTAAAGTCACTTGACAAAATATCTGAGTCCAATTTTTGTTGATAAAGGTGATAAAAATATCTACATTCTTTTTTTAAGAATAACCTAAAACTGGGGAGGGAGAAGAGAAAGAATGTAAAGGCATTGAAGTGTGATTAAATGTCATACACTTTAAATAATAAGTGGCAGTTCTTAACAGAAATGTTCCAAATCATTACATAAACAGAAACATGACAGGCAGGTATAATAAGCAAATAATGTTTCTCAGAACCTACAGAATCTGATTCAGCACTGTTTTTTTCCTCTCTAATGAGTACTGCTTAATACTTAATGAACTCAGCTCAAAACAAGGTCTTCTATCCAATTGTCATCTTCCTACTTGGCCAATTATGGATTGCCAAAGTACAAAGAAGACTTTAAGACTGACTAACAAATTAAGTTAATTTTAACTTAATTATCTTAACTTTATTGACTTGGATAATAGTTCACTTAATCCTTAAAAAAAAACTAGGAATTTGGTTACAGATTAGATAAGAAAATTGAGATTCTTGGGATTAGGTAACTTGTCCAAGCTAGTAAGTGTTGGTGCTAGGGTCTGAACCTCAGAATCTGAGTTATTAAACATTCTGGTGTGCTTTCCAGCTTGACTGTAAACTGTTTGACTATGAAATGAGCAGAGATGGGAAAATAAGATCACACATTCTGTTTCTGAGGATTAACTGATTACATTAGGAATGAATGGGCCTTAGCTTCTTAAAGCAGTAGTTAATTCTGTCATCAAAAAAAAAAAAAAGTTTATTTTCAAAGGTAATGCTGTGTGGCTGGGCCCTAATGATGGCTTTTAATCTTAACTCTTTCCACCTTATAGCCAGAATAATCACTCAACTAGATCCAACTCTGAAAGTATTGTCTGTTAAGAAGATTTTAAGCAGAGTTTATAAAAAAAAAGTAAGGATTACAAAATGTCATCAATGGCTAGTCACCACGATTTCTGATCTCACTCTCCAATCTCTCTCCCTCTCGCCTTCCCCTCCCCCTCCCCCTCCATCCCCTCCCCTCTCTCTGCTCTCTAGAAACCTTGCGTCACCTTCTACTCTCAGGAATGACACTCCCCACTTTTGAGATGAAAACTGCACCCTCTTATCCCCTCCAAATTAAATTCTTCCTATTAGCTCTCCAGATTTTTATAATTGTTTACTAAGAAATTTATCTTTTCCAGAACACTTGGGGAGGCGAAAAGAGAGCTGAGGGTTGGAACTAAGAGCGTGCACACACACGTTGACATGAATTTGCCCTGCTATGTTACTTGATAGCTTCTTTTTCTCTTAAGAGGAGATCTTGTTAAATTTTCTGTTTAAATATCTGTACACTCTCACATTCATAATTTGGCTAAGTCACCAATGTCAAGGGAAA
>NW_006783288.1:1867421-1871911 GCF_000442215.2 Lipotes vexillifer
ACAGAGAAATAAAATTAGGGTATTTTTGCCAAGAAAATAATAATCTCGTATAGTTTCAGAATTTCTGCTTTTGTGGACTTATATTTATGGTTAAGTCTTTAAAGAAGTGGCTTGGCAACTATTAAAGGAGAAAACTGATGAATTCATAATAGATAATATAAAATAAACCATGGAAGTCACAAGGCAAAAGCTAAATGAAGGACCGATGGAGAAGAGCTAACTTGTTTATAATAATAATCAAAACAGCCTCAATAAAAAAATTTTAAAACTTTGATTTTGAGGAGAGATTTATTCTTTTTAACTACTCTATATATTGCCTTTAATTGTAACTATTGATACTTTCATAACCTGGATTAGAGACTGAGACTTTTCATATTGGAATTTCTAATATTCTCATTACCTTTCTTCATTTGAGAGAATATTAAAAATTCCATTTTCCATTTGATAGTTCATTTGATGTCCATAACACAAACTAAAGCTAAGCTCATAAATAAAAATAAAGAAGGTAATGTGTGTGATGTAATGATTTGGAACACTTCTGTTAAGAACTGCCACTTATTATTTAAAGTGTATGACATTTAATCACACTTCAATGCCTTTACATTCTTTCTCTTCTCCCTCCCCAGTTTTAGGTTATTCTTAAAAAAAGAATGTAGATATTTTTATCACCTTTGGTAAGATTCACTTAATTTCATGTCTCAGTAAAACAAAAAATTTAAATCCTTATTAATGAAAATGAGTTCTCCTTGAGTCAAAATCCTAGAAGAAACCAGTAGGATAGTATACTGTCAGAAAAAGAATAAGACAGTTCTATATTACATAATGAAGAAACACTGTAAGTAACTCCGCTTTCTTTCTAGTCATTTTCTAAAATTCTTGTTCTAATTTGGACAATGTCCATGCAATGAGGAAAAGTCAATATTCTACAGAGAAGTGATAATATCTCTTTAGAACACAGAGGTAACAAAAGGGGGAAGATAGGAAGATGTATGCTCTCACCAGAAAGAATGAGGAAAGTCTATGTGTATATACATGGAGCAATTTCTAATTTATACTGTTAAATGGAGGGGAAAAAGATGCAGAAGAATATGTTATGGATTTGCATATAAAGGGGAAAAAAGATATATACATAGGTGTCTGAGTATTCTTATACTATCTCTAAGAGAGTTGGTAAGTTATTTCCCTCTGGAGAAGAGTACTAGATAGTTGCCAGATGTGGACAGAAGGAAGATATAGTCTTTGTTGTATATACTTTTGTATTTTTAAGTTGTTCTATTAAGTTCACATATTTATTACTGAAAAAATAAAAATTTATGAAGAAGATATCTGTCGCTATGCAGAAGAGGTCTGGCACTCATCATTATTGAGACTCAGTGCTAATTTTATAGCCTATCTAGATTTGGGACAGATTTAAGAGCTTTGCAAAGCCTCTGAAAGCTTCTTTAATTTGTTGTAAGCACATAAATATATACATATTTAAAATACAAGCGCTAACATTCCCATGTAATATGTAACTTGAATGAGAAATTGCTTTGATGATGTATTCAGCTACACATCATCAGAGCCAGCAGTCACTCTGATGATGAATTGGTGCAGTAAAGCTCCAAGTGGGACACATTGAAAAAGTATTACTCAAAAGAGAACGGTCTTCAAGTTAAAAACTGATCCAACATAAAATTCAAAGAGAAAACTATAGAGAAACAATTTATCTGTTGCCAAGAAGTGATATGCAAGCAAAGATGCCTTCTCAGGGCACTTCTGTTTTGAACATTACAACTTTAGCGGCTCAGGGGAAATCAAAACAATGTGCCCCTTCTTCCAGCATCCAAAATTGATCCTGGATACAAGTGGCTAAGAGCACACCCAAGGCCTCATCAGAGGAGAGCAGAAGGCTCACTGAGTACCAAAGATTTAAAGGTGGCATAGGAGGGGAAAAATTAGGGGCAGGGGAGGCATTTCAGAAGATGAGCCATATACAGTTTAAGTGAGAGTTTGTTCTGAAGGCTGAAGAGCTGAAAAACTGCAATGCAATGCAGAACCCAAGTCCAGAACATGGCAATGAACAGGGAAGCATGAAGTGCATGTCACAGGTCAAGTTCAGAAGCAGTTTAGGGAATCCTCCCTGAGTTAGAAACTGGCAGAGAAGAGGGAATTTCACAGGTTGATTCAGAATTTTTCTATTTATTAATCATATGACCTTGGGAATTTTGAAATAATCTTTTGGCATTCAGATTAGAAAGAAAAATTTAGGATAGAGATGGAAAATGCTCACTTGCATCCATTACAAGTCACCAAAGGTTTCGAACAAATGTGTCTGTGGTTGTTTTGTTCCTTTGCTTGAGCGTCTTTAAGCGAGCACAGAACGTGATCTTTTAGAGGTCACCACATGTGTAAGCAAGGGGAGCATCTTGCAATTAATTCATTAATTCAGTAAGCATGTATTACAGAGTGCCTGGTGTGCATCAGGTACTGTGGCCAGCTCTGAGGACAGAAAAGTGAACAAAGGAGACATAGTAACTCTTTGCCTTTATCAGGCTTTGTCCCCTTTTTGTTTCCCTTGTCTAACAGCATCTTCTTTTTTTTTTTTTTTTTTTTTTTTTTTTTTTGCGGTACGCGGGCCTCTCACTGTTGTGGCCTCTCCCGCTGCGGAGCACAGGCTCCGGACGCGCAGGCTTAGCGGCCATGGCTCACGGGCCCAGCCGCTCCGTGGCATGTGGGATCTTCCCGGACCGGGGCACGAACCCGTGTCCCCTGCATCGGCAGGCGGACTCTCAACCACTGCGCCACCAGGGAAGCCCTAACGGCATCTTCTTAATCCTTCAATGCTACTGCATGTTTCATGTGACTCAAGTGATCATCTGTGGCCACTCCATCCCAAGGTATGATCTCCCTCTTCTCAATTTCATTGAATTTCACAGCTGGATGAAACATTCTAACCTAGTTCAACATTTTCAACTTAGATGAGACACTGGTGGCCTACACAAATCAAGTGACTTAAGTGTTCAGGTTGTATATATTGAGTTGTATTGAACCCGGTCTTCTAACCTTTTTCAAGACTTTTCCCACTTCATCATGCCTGCATATTTACTTGTCCGTGCCACTCATCTGGCACGTGACCTACACTGCCTTATTTGTTTTTAACTCTTTGAGTGTATAATTTATGTCTTTCCCAACTGAAGAGAACTTTGAGTCTAAGGACGAGGTCTAATTTATCTATGTATTCTCCTCCATCCCAACCCAGGAGGGCCTCACAGTCTTCCTGACATAGGAACACGACTGCAAATATTACTCTTGTTAACTTCCCTCCATCACTAAGTTCTGAAAGAAGAGCCATTCCAAGTAGTGCTCTCCAAGTGACCCCGATCATGTCAGTTTGAAAAAATAAACTGTGAGTCTCTTCTAACATCACATTCTAAAAAGGAATTCCATCTATATATGGAATTGTGGCAAAAGCACTTGAAGGAAAGGCAGTGAACTCCAGGGAAAGAACTAGTAGATCAACTCCTAAGCTGCCCAGTTCTTTTAGATTAATTTCTTTTTAAAAAAATTTTACTGAAGTATAGTTGATTTACAATGTTGTCTTTAATTTCTGCTGTACAGCAAAGGGACTCAGTTATATATGTATATATGTTTTTTCCTTTTCATATTCTTTTCCATTATGGTTTATCACAGGATATTGTATATAGTTTCCTGTGTTATACAGTAGGACCTTGTTGTTTATCCATCATATATCTATAATATATATAATAGTTTGCACCTGCTAGTCTCAAACTCCCAGTCCTTCTCTCTCCCACCCCCCTCCCCCTTGGCAACCACAGGTCTGTTCTCTATATCAGATTGATTTCTTTTGATGTAGTGGAAAAAAAAAAAGTTCTTGGATATGATTTAACAAACACTTTGGGTAAAATGGTCCCTGAAAATCGTAATGCTGAAGGTAACTGAAATACTGAAATATTTGAGATAGGAAAGAAAGGCAGCTCAGTGGCAACAGATAGGAAGCCTTTTGCTATAGGATGGTTTTTTCAAGGATTAGAGTGAGGAACTCCTAAAATCAGCTCTGGCTAATGAAACTGAGGATATTGCCACAAATTCCTGAAAGATTATTTTCAAGATATAAACTTGATACAAATATTAATTACTTTTGCACATAAGAAACACTCTCCACTCCTCCCCTCTTTCCAGGTTTCATTTGAAAATCCAATTATACAGAAATGCAGTTTTAATTATAATATTGATTTTACTTCTTTGCTAGGAGTGGGACTAATTCAATTAGTTCTAATTATGTGTGCAGAGTGGTCGGACTAATATTGCAAGATGTTGGCCCACAAATTTCATACCACTTTTCTTAACATCCAAATCAGAGAGGAAAATTAAGGCTCTGAAAGGCCTGATATTGTGCAGACCTTTAATAAAGGAAAACAAGGAAGGAGATACAATAGTCTGTTGAAGAATTTGACAAGTTGACGCGGGGGGGGGGGGGGGGGGGGGGG
>NW_006783288.1:1872528-1873028 GCF_000442215.2 Lipotes vexillifer
GGGGGGCGTTCAGATGCAAAATTGTTGTGCAAATCAGATTTTATTTAGCCTTTGCAATTAGCGACTGCAGCAGCATTTAGAGAACTTTTATGAGAAGAGGAAGACTAATGAAACAGTAATAAAGAAGAAATGTTCAGTGGTAACAACTACTTTTCCATTTAAAAAAAGCAAGGCAAGATCAAATGATAGGTTTAATAATTTATATAAAAATGAGCAGGATGTTTTGTAGAAATAAGAGGTGGTATGAGAATTGTAAAATGTACTAGACTATTAAACAGACGGAGAAGACTTTATTCAAAGCTATTGTAATGGGGGAAACAGATCTGAACTCTGATTTCTACTCTGCTGAAACCATGAGCAGAATGGGAAGATTTTTCAGGCCACCTGTGTTTGTTAATTTGCTTTACCCAAAGGAAAAGTAAACTTTCTTGTATCTTCATGACAGGAGGCAGTTTTATAACTTGAAGCAAGGTGCCCGCCAAAGTTAGGCTCTTTCCCCC
>NW_006783288.1:1873038-1879302 GCF_000442215.2 Lipotes vexillifer
GGAGATAGAGGCCTAACCTTCCTTGATGATTACATATCAAAGGGTTGTCTCTAAGGTCATTGAAAAAAACAGTCCGAGGTATAAAACGGGCAAGAGACTTTTTTAAAGACTTACATCTCAAAGGGGCATAGAAAGAATTTGCAATTACAAGTTTCTTAAATGAAATATTACTCAGAGAAAAGAGAGGTCAGGGGCCTAGAGTCAGGTGAAGTCTGTCTACAGTTCAGTCAGTCTGAGGAGAACAAACATGAAAATCTTCTTGGTCAGTACTTTGGAAGAAGGTAAGGTGTTTCTTTGAATATGAAAATACAGGGCCCTTCCACTCCAATTAAAAAAAAAACAAACTGAAAATACTAACAGTGAAACACTTATTTGTGTGTACCTTAATCTTTGTTCACATTTACATCTAATGTAAACTTTTAAAAAATGTAGCCACTGATAGGAGTTGCTCTGGAAACCAGGAGATCTTGGTACAAGCTGCTTTCTGGCGCCTACTAGCTATAAGACTTCAAAAAAGTAAAGTCATTTTCTTTCTCTGATTTTAATGTCTCATCTATGAAATGAAAGACTTAGAAAGGCTTGGCCTTGGTGATAGTCTCAGTTCTCTTCCAGATTTTTTTTTTTTTTTTTTTTTTTGGTCCGCAGCCCTCTCACTGTCGTGGCCTCTCCCGTTGCGGAGCACAGGCTCCGGACGCACAGGCCCAGCGGCCATGGCTCACGGGCCCAGCCGCTCCGCGGCATGTGGGATCTTCCCGGACCGGGGCACGAACCCGTGTCCCCTGCATCGGCAGGCGGACTCCCAACCACTGCGCCACCAGGGAAGCCCCCAGATTTTATATTCCATGAGTCTCTGTGTGTGGTCTCTACAGAAATACTTATAATTCTGGTCATCTCATTTAACTGCTATTTTCAATAGAAAATATGTACCCTAATATCTTGGGAGAAACTTTGAGTGATCAACTCCTTCTCTACAATCAAATGGCAAGTAAAATAAAAACTAGGGGAAATTGTGTTTCTCTAGCACACAACTCTCTCCCCAAAAAACACCAAGACAAGAGAAGACAAAACAAAACAATACCCCAGCTTCTTTCCCGTCACATCTCAGATGCCTTCTGCAAACTTATCATTGCCTGACCTCTTCCCCAAGGTATGAAAATAGCTTCAGAGCACCAGATCAATCAAAAAGCTTCCTGTATTCTCTCAATGACTGTGTAAGATCATGACCTTGAAGCTGCAGTCTTGCTCTTTCTGTATATACTGGGATGTACAGATAACTTATGGAATTTAACCTATTTGGAACAACGTCCATGTGTCACCTGGATCTTTAGCTTTGCCTTTGATCTCAAAGTCGCCATGGCTCCTCACATATTATATCAGTACAATCATTATAAACCCTTACCTTGGATGCCACTGATGGGCCCAAACAGAGTATTCAAATATGTTAAAATATTTAGGGGAAGGCTTCCATTAGCTTTCTATATAGTCACTTAGAATTAACCTTTCTCTCTACGTTGGTGACAGAGAAACTAGCTATAAGTATTAACTCTTCCAGGAAAGAAAGCAGCCTAATCTAGATAAGCAACATTTCTTTAGAAAGTCTGTGAACTCCAGTTTTAGAATAAGCCTTTGGGTGGATCTGAAATTTTATCTGATTGGTAGCTACCTAGTCTAAGAAAATTAATTAATTAATAAATTATTAATCTATAATTAAAGGAAAACACACAAATAGCAAAAAATTAGCTTCAATGTCAAAAAGGCCAAATTATTGCAAAAAATATATAAAAATAATCATGTCGATGATTATTGGGGCTTCCCTGGTGGCGCAGTGGTTAAGAATCCGCCTGCCAATGCAGGGGAGATGGGTTCGATCCCTGGTCCGGGAAGATCCCACATACCGCAGAGCAACTAAGCCTGTGCGCCACAACTACTGAGCCTGTGCTCTAGAGTAGAGCTTGGGTTCGATCCCTGGTCCGGGAAGATCCCACATACCGCAGAGCAACTAAGCCTGTGCGCCACAACTACTGAGCCTGTGCTCTAGAGCCCGCGAGCCACAACTACTGAGCCTGAGTGTCACAACTACTGAAGCCCGCACGCCTAGAGTCCAGGTACTGCAATAAGAGAAGCCACTTCAAGGAGAAGCCCGTGCACTGCAATGAAGAATAGCCCCAGCTCGCCACAACTAGAGAAAGCCTGTGCGCAGCAACAAAGACCCAACGCAGCCAAACACATAAATAAATTAATTAATTTTTAAAGAATGATGATTTTTGGCACTATTCTAAGCACTTTACCTATATTAACTCATTTAATCCTCATTTTCACCATTTTACATAAATGAAAACAAGGCAAAGATTAAGTAATTTACCCAAAGCCACAAAACTAGTAAATGGCAAAGTGGGTATTCAAAGCTCAGAGTTCCTACACACTAAGCCTTTTTCACATTGCCACACTAGCTTTCAGGAAAGACTCACCAGTTTTTAATTCCAACAGCCGTGTAGTAAATATCTCGTTTTACTCTCAAGAACAGTGGGGTGATTACTTAACAAAATATTTTGAATATTTTATCAATTTAATTAGCAAAAAGCAGTCTTTGCTATTTGAATATGCACTTATTTAATTAATACTGAGTTTGAACACTAACAACTCTCTGTTTAATCATTTTCATTTACAAGTTGCCTGTCCTGAACTCATTTTTTTCCTATTAAGGTAGTATACATGCATTATTGTATGTAATACATATAATATATAGAAATGTATTTATGCATGTAATACATATAAAGTATGTATGGAATGATTTTTAATTTGTTTATAGCGTCTGTGTTTTTTCTTTAGAGTTAGCATTTTTATATTGTTAAAAGCATTCAAATTGTCTTTATGGTTACTCACAAAATACTTAATACTTTATTCGTAAAAAGGCTTCACTGTTCTAAATCAGATAAACATTTTCTTGTATCTTCTAAGATATTTGTTTATGCTTTATTATTTTTATATATAAAGCTTCAATACATGTGGAATATGCTAAGATCAGGTAATATAAATCGTTCTCTCTCTCTCCATCTAACTAACCAATTTTGTCCCATAGTTATTATTTAACGTTTTGTGTTTTCATTGAATTGAAATAAGATTTTTCTATATAGTACACTTTTTCTAACTTTCTTTTATTTGCTTGACCAATATATCTATTCCTGTGCATTTCCTTCCATACAGCTAAATCACTGAAAATTTATTTTTCAATTTAGGTATATCTATTAGTATTATTTTTCCAAAATGTATTTGTAATTGACTATGTATACTTACTAAACATTAGACTAAACATTAAATTATGATCAGATTCAAAAAAGAAAAAAGGAAAAGGAAAACCCCATTGATTAGAATTGAATTTAACTTACAAATTAATTTATGGAGAATTGATGTGATGACATAATTTAAATAAACTTAGATCCCAAACATGGCATTAATTTCCATCTAGTCAAGTCTTCTTTGTACTGGTTCTTCACATTTCTTATAAATTTAATTCATAAGAATTAAATAATCTGACTGGCCATGATAAATAAACACACACACACACACACACACACACACACACACACACGCACGCTATTTCTATTTTATTTTAGCTTTATACCAATACCCTTGCTAAATTTTATATTAAAATTTTAAATTAATTTTACTGTATTGTTCTCAGTATAAAGTCATTTTCTTATTTAATAATAATAGTTTTGGACGTTGCCAACACAATAATAATGTAAGTATACATTATCTTTCTATATTTATTATTCTGGATCTTGCTTCTTAGCTCAATGTTCAACTTTTGTCTTATTCCTGATTTTATGAAAATTTGTCTAGAGTATCACCTTTACACATAATGTTAGAGTTTGGTTTGAGATTTATATTACAAGTTTATTATTAAGTTTTTCTTATTTTATGTTTTAGGTTCACTAGCATAAGGAGGGACTCTGAGGTCTCCTTGACTCCTTATCTTGCTCTGAAGAGACTTTTTTCGGGATGGTCTGCAGCAGCGTGAATTTCTTCCTTTACAGAGTAAGTAACTCTGAAACACCCATCCCCAAGACATTGCTTTGAGAAAACTTCTGGGCTCATCCTTCCCCACCGCCAACTTAGCAAATGCATAAGCATCTCTGTCCTTTGTAGTACTGAGTGGATACAGGAAGAGAAGTTTTAGATTTAAAGAGAGGAAGAGGGTAAAGGACAGGGAAAATAGCTCTTTGGGCCTTAGAAAGGGCTTTAGTAGGGAGAGTAGCTTCTGAGGTAAGCATCCAAAGTTACGGTGACTGAATGGCAATTTCCTACCTTCTTTTTTTGGATGACCATACTTTTTCTTCTCAATAGTATATATATAACTTTCACCCAAATACAGTTCTGCTTCTTGAGATTGGAGAGTTCTTTCTTAAAGATGAATTAACATCTTTTTTATTTTTTTCATGTTTCTCTCATCATCTAGTCTGTAATTCCATGTTTTTCTATTTCACACCAAGTACGTACAATTCTCTAGCAGAGTTTCTCCAAGATTATTATCAATGCTATTGTGAGACTGGACTTTCTTACTGTCATTTTTCAAAGTGCTGATGACTGTGCTGTCTAAGGAATGGTAACTCACAAATTACTTCTGTGACTGAAGATAGAAAAAAATGTTAAGTCAATTTCTTGAATTAATTAAGAGATAACATTGATATAGGAATGGGATAGTGCCACAAATAATTATCACTTGAAATTACACAGTCAAAAAGGCCAATTAAGGAACCAAATATAGTTAATGAGAAATTTTAATTGATAATTTTTCAAGCTGCTGGCCTGGTCCTGTATTTTTTTCTATAGTTCAGCAAAAATAACAACAGAAAAAAACAACAACAAAAAGCAACAGAGGCTCAGCTGATTTTATACAAGCAAGCTCCTTCTGGATCTCAGCTGAAGTTTGTTTTTAGCTATATGAATCCACTTTTTTTTCTACCACATCAATACATATTTAGTTTATTGTTAATGATCTTTCCTAGTTACGCATAGTTTCCTCTACTTTTTAAGAATTCTACAACTCAAAGTAGAAGAGAAATTTCTATACGTTAAACTTCCTGGTTAAAAAATAAATTCAAATTTACCATGGAGGTCTTATCCTTCACATTACTTTTTGGTGATATTGTAGACTATATCCTCTGATTGACCTTCCTGAAGAAAATATCTAAAAATTCTAGTTAAAATATAAAAATTATCTTTTGAAAATTGCTAAGCAGACAATATAGTAAGGACTCTTTAGAGTCCCAATCAAAATGAGACCAGGAAACAAGAGAGATAAGAGAATTATTCACACTGGCTTTCATCTAAGGACATTTTCCAGTGACCTGTAACTTTGAGCATATTTTCAAAGTTCCATGGAGCACGAATAGTAGAAAACGTTGAGTTTGTTCAATACAGGGTGAATGATAGGACATTTAGGCATAAAGTCTCACAGAGAGAGCTGGAAAGAATCCTGCTCTTCCACACCTGGAGATAGTTGAAGAAGAAGCAAAACAAGAAGGAGAAGAGACTCTTTCCAAGATGGCGGAGGAGTAAGACGCAGAGATCACCTTCCTCCCCACAGATACACCAGAAATACATCTACACGTGGAGCAACTCCTACAGAACACCTACTGAACGCTGGCAGGAGACCTCAGACCTCCCAAAAGGCAAGAAACTCCCCACGTACCTGGGTAGGGCAAGAGAAAAAAGAATAAACAGAGACAAAAGGATAAGGACGGTACCTGCACCAGTGGGAGGGAGCCGTGAAGGAGGAAAGGTCTCCACACACTAGGAGCCCCTTCGCGGGCAGAGATTGCGGGAGGCGGAGCGGGGAGCTTCGGAGCCGCGGAGGACAGCACAGCAACAGGGGCGCGGAGGGCAAAGCGGAGAGATTCCCGCACAGAGGATCGGCGCCGACCGGCGCTCACCAGCCCGAGAGGCTCGTGTGCTCACCCGCCGGGGGCGGGCGGGGCTGCGAGCTGAGGCTCGGTTTCGGTTTCGGTCGGAGCTCAGGGAGAGGACTGGGGTTGGCGGCTTGAACACAGCCCGAAGGGGTTAGTGCGCCACGGATAGCCGGGAGGGAGTCCGGGGGAAAGTCTGGACCTACCCAAGAGGCAAGAGACCTTTTCTTGCCTCTGTGTTTCCTGGGGCGCGAGGAGAGGGGTTTTAAGAGCGCTGCCTAAAGGAGCTCCAGAGACGGGCGCGAGAAAAGCTCGGAAACCAGAGACGGGCAGGAGACGCTAAGGCTGCTGCTGC
>NW_006783288.1:1885737-1896713 GCF_000442215.2 Lipotes vexillifer
GATATGGGAACATATATATATGTATAACTGACTCACTCTGTTATAAAGCAGAAACTAACACACCATTGTAAAGCAATTATACCCCAATAAAGATGTTAAAAAAAAAAAAAAAAAAAAAAGGAAGGAGAAGAAAGAGGGAAAAGAGAAGGAGGAAAGAAAAATTGCACATCTCAAAAAACCTGTTTTTAGAAATCACACTCCAAAACTGGGCCTTATAAGGTTTCGTAGCCTGAATTTACATTTGTTGCTGAAACTAAAATAATTTAAAGTGAAAGGTTTATCTTAAAGAAGTACTAGACTGATAGTGTCCTCAGGGATCTGGCAGAAGAAAATACAGATCTTTCAAAGGATCCACAGCACTCACCTCATACCTCAAAAACACATCAGTTCACAGAATCAACATTATAAATGCAGAAGAAAACAAGCCACCATGAGTCAAACAGGCAAACACAACCGAAAAAACATGTCAGATCAACAAAGACTTCAGGTATTAGAATTACCAGATTCCGAATTTTTAAGATAAAGATTCATTTATTTAAAGAATTAAATTAAAAATGGAAAACAAAAGTAGGATAATGGAGAAAGAGACCATAAAAATGTTCACTCGGATTTGAAAAATGTCTATATACTGCTTCAGGATATTTAAAATATTATAAATAAAATTATACACACAGTGTGATATTGAACAACATATCATAAAGAATATACAAGAGAAATAATAACCTGAAAGATAGATCTGAAATATTAAGAATGCAGCACAGTGGAAGAAAGTATGTCATATATGCAAGTCATGCTACCTCAAAAGTAATGACTATCAGCTAACTTTTAAAAATCAGAAGACAGTAATAATATCTTTAATGTTATTAAAGATACTCAATATCTGTCAGGACAACTGTCAACCCAGAATACCACACAGAGCAAAAATATCCTCCAAAGTTATTTTTCAGACAAACAAAAATTGAGAGTTTGCCATATTTCCTCATGAGAGGGATTTCCAAGAGATTTAAAGTTACTAAAAGGAAATGAAACAGAGAATGGAGGTCTGAGATGCAAAATTTAATGATAACTAAGATGATAATATTTTATATAAATCTAAAAAATATTGACTATTAATCAATGATAAAATTCTGTCTCTTTTTTTAATGAATTAAATCTTCGAGAAAATGGCAACAAATTGGGTGGGATTGGTTGAATTCAAAGTGGTTAAAGACATATTCTTAAGGAGGGCAAAGATATTCATTATCATTTGAATTATATTAAAGAACTATGATGCAATTTCTAAGTTATCAGCAGAAATAGTGCATACAACTTTCTGACATGTAAGAGTAAATAGCGGTGTAATAAATGATAATCCAAAAGAAGCTAAGGGAAAGAAAAAGAAAAGAAGACTACAAAATTAGATGATGCAATTAAATTCAAATCTATCAGTTATTACAATGCATGAATGGAACAAATTCTCCGGTTACAGAAGAAATTAGGCAAACAGGACTTTAAAAATCTAAGTAGATGCTCTTTATAAAAGCCATCTATAAAATATAAAGATGCTTTAATTTACTAGGAAGATAGAATAATGTGAAATGCATACATACTTAACAGTATAGACTCAAAATACAAATGGAAAAGTGACTAAATTGCAAAGAGAAAATAAGATGGATCCTAATAATGAGGGATTTTAACACTTGCCCAACTACTGAAAGATCAGGCCAACAAAAAATCAGTAAGTATATTATTTGAACAATATAATTAACAACTGCTCACATACGTGGACAATTCTTAGACTACTAATTGAAAAAATAAGATTATTATTTAAATAATTTAAATATTATTTAAAATAGGAAAATAAGGTGTCAAAGAAAAGTAACAAATGTAATAGAGTGATTCTTTAAAGTTATATAATTCCTAGCTTTTAGAAGAGTTTTATTAGAGTATGAATATCTCATATTAGAGTATGAATATCTCCTAATGAACTCCTACTGAATGCCCAACTCAAAAGGCAGTTTTGTAATGAAGGTACTCATTCCAGCCTCCTTTGAATTCGGCACTTCCTTCAGCTTTGTCATTGTCCACGTTGTGGATTGATAACACATCTGTCTCCTATTCTAAGTTCAAGTTCTTCACAAGATGGAAAGGAGATTGCAAGCTTTGACCCTGAGGCCACCAGGGATGTAGAGAGGTTACTTCCTACTCTATTAAGGATCATGCAGCGCCCTTGAGAATCCCTCCAGTAAGTCATTCCTTATGTGATTCTAGGACTTAAGCCCATTAAAGAGAAATCCCCCATAAGTCTCTCTATCATTGAGCTTATTAATGATCATGGGTGCCCACTGGTGAAGTCTTTTGTTAATTCTGTAACTATATCAGCTTGATCCTCAGGGGTGCAAGTCTAAATCCTTTCCTCCCTTCATTCTTCTCTATCCCACTAAATGACACCAACATTCTTTAGATTGTGTATGAAAGAAATAGTAAGTCTTTTTCACTTCATGTTTTAAAATATATCTTAATTTGTTCCATTTCTCCATTCCTACTCCATACCATCATGCTTGTCATAATTTACTTGAAGTACTGCTAACCAACTGTGCCCCTCTATCAACCATTTGCTACAAACTCCTGAAGAGACTTTATAAAAATTATGAAGCAGATCAATCTCTTGCCTGAAATCTTCTATTGTATCTTCTTGCACTCAGAATAAAATCCAATCTCTTTACCTTAAATGGGCTTGGCCTTTGATATCTCCACCCTCACCTGGTAGTCTTCTTGTTAATTATGATTCAGCAATAGGGGTCTTTTCCCTGTCCCCTGTCACACAGAGTTCTTATTGCCACATTAAGACCTTTGCTTTTGTTGGTCCCTTTACCTTCCATCCTCTTGCCCTGGCTCTCCACAAAAGTGCTTTTTCTCATCCTTTGGGTCTTTGTTTAGACATCTCCACAGAGATCTTATCTGGACTTTCTCATTTAAGTGGATTTTCCACCCAATTATTCTATCAGCACCTTAAAAAAAAAACTTTTTTAGAACTTTGCAAGTCTGCATTTAATTTTTTTTTAAAAGCACATTTCAAAGTATATCTTCCCCATCAGACTATAAATGCCGAGAGACTTAGCAGATCACGCTAGCTCGAGCACATGGCACAGATAAATGCCAGATAAATATTCTGAATGAAGGAATTAATGAATTGATGACTGAAATGTCTGAGCACAGTACCTGTCAAGCAAGAGTCCTCAGTAAATGAAAGCATGCATGATTTGCATATCTATCAGTTACATAGTGATGGGTACACAGTGCTAAGAATTGGATGGGCTGTGGTGAACAGCGTAAAATATGCATTTGATGAACAGAAGATAGAGCTATGGCAGAGATGGCCATGTATTAACCAAATCTCCTTTCATCTCCTTCCTGACATTTAGCTACAGTGCACTTTCCGGTCTCCCATATAATCAGAACTCCCATGAGACTGAGTTCTGAACAATGGGATGTATACAGAGGTGAAATATGCCATTTCAGGCCTAGCTCATATAATTCTCCAACACAACCTTCCTCTGTCTCTCTTTCTTTATGCCTGGGTAATCAAGATGACTCTGAGAATCTAAATTTAAAAAGCTTTCATTCCTGATGATAACATAGAGTAGTTTCTCCCACACCTCTCTCCCTACCTTGTACTATGATGTGAGTGAGAAACTTTCATTATATTAAGCCATTGAAATATGTGATTGTTTTTAGAGCATCAGAGCAGTTAGCCTACCTTTATTTATATGCCCTCACAAAATTATAATCCAGTGGGATTATAAAATAGTGTGACAACGTCTTGCCGTGTTTTGCTCTTTTGTTAGTTTTAGAATAGTGTGCTGTATTAGAACTTGTAAACTGAAGTCAAATTCATATAATAGAAATTAAATGTAATTTTCTAAAACAAAGCCAAAGTTTACATGGAAGAGGAAACAAAATGAAAGGGCACCCTATGGAATGGGAGAAAATATTTGCAAACCAAATATCTAATAAGGGGTTAATAGTCAAAATATGTAAAGAACTTATAAAACTCCATAGCAAAAAACTAAACAATCTGATTAGAGAATTGGTAGAGGACTTAAACAGACACTTCCCCAAGGAAGACTTACAAATGGCCAACAAGTACATGAAAAGGTACTCGACCATTACTAATCATTAGGAAAATGTAAGTCAAACCCACAATGAGATTATCACCTCACACCTGTTAGAATGGCTATTACCATAAAACACAGAGATAACAAATGTTGGTGAGGGTGTGGAGAAAAGGGAAACCTGGTGCACTCTTGGTGGGAATATGAATTGGTGCAGCCACTATGGAAAACAGTATGGAGGTTCCTCAAAAAATAAAAATAGAACTACCATTGGATCCAGTAATCCCACTTTTGGGATTGAAATCATTATCTAAAGGAATTGAAATCACTGTCTCAAAGAGATATCTGCACACCTGTGTTCACTGCAATATTATTCACAACAGTCAAGACATTTAGGAAGCAACCTAAATGTCCACTGACAACTAAATGGAAAAAGAAAATGTGATATATGCACACGATGGAGTTTTATTCAGCTTTGAAAAGGAAGGAAGTCTTGCTATCTGCAACAACATGGATGAGCCTGAAAACATTACACTAAGTGAAATGAACCAAACACAGGAAGACAAATACAACATGAAACCATTTGTTATCATGGGGAAGTAAACAAGAAATCTAAAATAGTCAAACTCACAGAAGCAGAGAGTAAAATGCTGGTTGCCAGAGGCTGAGGGGTAGGGGAAATGGGGAGATGTTGGTCAAAGAGTACAAACTCTCAGTTATAAGATGAATAGTTCCAGGGATCTAATGTACAGCATGGTGACTACAGTTAACAGTACTGTGTTGTACACTTGAAAGTTGCTATGAGAGTAGAGCTTTAATGATCTCACCATAATAAAACCAACAACAAATGGTAATTATGTGAGGTGAAGGATTTGTTAATTAACCTTATAGTAGTGAACATTTCATAATACATATGTGTATTAAATCATTACATTGTATACTTTAAAATCACACAATGTTATATGTCAATTATATCTCAATGAAGCTGGAAAAAAATGTTTAAATAAAAAAAGAATTCCTGAGTTCAAATTCTGACTGCCCCTGTTTAGTAGGTGTGTGGTCTTGGGCATGTTATTCTTTACTTGTTTAATACTTGCCTCCCCATCAAGATGCAAATGCCAATACAGCAGAATCTACCTTTTCTGTGGATCTCAATTTCCACATCTGTTAAATTGTAATTATAAATTAAACTGCTTCACACAAAATTAAATACATTTACGTAGCACCTAGGAAAGTGCTGTTATAAAAGAGATGGCTCAGTGAGCGTTAGATGACTTTATTAGCTCTTACAAAGGGTTAGTTCTGAGCAAATGGTATAGCTGTGGCTAGAACCCTCTTCGGCACAGTGAATTGCTACTCTGGTCATCAGCAAAAACAGAGCAGGCAGAGAGTGGGCATTTAGTGAATGCAATAGTGCAACCTGGGTATAAGTATTAGCAAAAGCAGAAGAGAGTTTAGCCTTTGGGCAGAATGCCCAGACTTCTTCAGAGTGTAAGCAGTAGTAAATAGAACCACCCATTTAGGACAGAGGAAACAAAACTTCATAGCCTTAGGACATTTTAAGAATAGAACTCCAGCAAAGAATAGACTTACCCTGATTCAAGAGATTCTTGTAGTGGCACAAGCCATCTCCTTTATCCTGTTTTATAGCACTGTATTGTAGTTATCAGCTTCTAACACAATATATCATGTACTTATTTACTGAATTAACTGTTTATGCTTCTCTTTTCCAACCTGGAATAAAAGCTCCAGGAACATAAACATTTTTAATGGCATGTTTACTTCCCCAGCACATACAATAATACTTGGCATAGTGTTAGGCCAAATTCAGTAAATACTCAAGCAAATGAATGTTAAAATGTAAATGATAAATTTAAATCACAGAGATTTTTAATACAAATCTGATGAAACGGATACAATGGTTAAATATGCTTAATGAAAAATGAAAAATGAAAAATGAATTGCTAGTTTTGGGTAAAACAATATACGGTACTCTGCAGTGATTTCAAAGACAAAGGCTCATGCTTTACTTCCATTAGGGCCTCAGTACTTTTTGGTGGTCTTAGCAGGGGCCCAGGTATACTTGTGCGTGCACGCGTGTGAGCACACACACACACACACAAACTCAAATTGCTATCCCCTTTGTCCATGCTTGAATCAGTATCTGAAAGTATATTGTTCACTGATTTCTTTACTTGTTTAACAGTTGCCTCCCCATCAAGATGCAAATGCCAATGGAGCAGAATCTAACTTTTCTTTTTCACTGAATCCTCAGAATCTACAGTAAAGTAACTTTTTCAGGAAATGTGAAGTTTTTGTACCTTATTTTAAATAGGTAATTCTCATGCAAGAATTGGTCTGCCTTATAAAAATAAATCTAATCTTGTTTTGATATTATCTTTGGAAATATAAAACATGGAAATGAAATGTCCCCTAAAATACATTTCCTGATCCTTTATTTAACTTTTCTTTGTTTTGTCTCAAGTACTGTAAAACTAATAATTCCCATTTGGGGAGTATCTACCACATGTAAAATCCAGATTAAATGCTATAAAAACATTACCTTTAAAATTCAATGCAAATCTGTAACAAAATACCATCAGTATCCATATTTCAGAGTTCAGGAAACTGAGGCTTAAATTCCATTCAACATATGTTAATACTCGTAGTTTGGTTAGTAGTAATGTACTTTCAATCTCAATTTTTTTCCTGTGCTTAAAAATTTACATCCACTAGGCTTAGTCCCTAAAATTTAAAAACAAATAAATAAATAGTTTTCAAGGAACCACATTAGGCTAAAGAATGCAAAATGTATAACTTCAGTTCAACTCAGTTCAGCTCAACTGACCACTTAAAGAAAACTGAAAGTGAAAATCAGATTTACAAGATTATTCCATGCAATTAAGAAGTAAATATAATTATGTGGATCATATTGAATTGTCAGCAAAATTTTGTTTATATGAGTCATCAACTTCAAGTTAAAAACTAAAATGAAAATTAGGTAAGGCTAAGATTTCCTCTAACCATCATTCAAACATGTATGTAATAAAGATTTACTGACCACTAGAAAATGCAACCAAATTATATATATACAAAGGAATACTGCTCAGCCTTTAATAAAAGAGAACAAAATTTTGCCATCTGCAGCAACATGGATAGACTTGGAGGGCACTGTGCTAAGCGAAATAAGTCAGACAGAGAAAGATAAATATTGTATGATATCGCATATATGTGGGATCTAAAAAATACAACAAACTAGTGAATATAATGTAAAAGAAGCAGACTCACAGATACAGAGAGCAAACTCTTGGTTACCAGTGGGGAGGGGAGAAGGGTAGGGGAGTGGGAGGTACAAACTACTGGGTGGAATATAGGCTCAAGGATGCATTGTACAACATGGGCAATAAAGCCAATATTTTATTAAAACTGTAAATGGAGAGTAACCTTTACAAATTGTATACAACCTAAAAAATATTTTAATAAAAAAATGCAACCAAATAAAAGAGCAGAGTACTGTGATATATACAGTGAATATAATATAATACAATGGGATTATTAATTATAAGCAAAAGGGAAGGAAATAAAGTAAATGGAAACATAGAAGCAGTATGTAATTCAACCATGAGATTGTTTAGGAAGCAGTCATAGTCCCTGAACATCTGTACCTGGAGACAGAGCCTCTACTCAGGTAAAGGTTCTACAGAACCAGTCAACTCAGGTAAAAAGCTTCTGCTGTCTTAAAGACCTGACAGGCAGAGCCTATGTTATTTAAAACTCTGTGTTTGGGGGATAAGATTTAGAAAAGGCTCCTGGTGTGTATGGAAGATGTTATCTTAACAAAGTCAAAATAAGTATGTTTTTAGATGGCTGAGTTTTGATTTTATGGTTTTGTGCCTCTGTGAAAAGTGTCCTTGTTAACCTCTGTTCCCCATGCCTTAAACTGTATTCTGAAGAGTGTGAGTTAAAACAGATGAGCAGTCTATTGGTGGTCCCTTCAGAGTGCTTTGGGAGCACAGAGTAAAGAATGGCTAATCTCTCTATTTACATGAACTAAGCAAATTAAGTAGTTTCTCTGAGACTCGGTTTCCTTTATAATGACTATTCTAACCTACCTCACAAGGTGGTAAGAGAAGAAAATAATCAGTACAAAATATATGCCAGGCACAGTGTAGCTGCAACATTTATTTATCTTCACTGCCATGTATTTTAATAAGAATTAGGAAAATGTACCTAATATAGATAATACTCTTCTCAAAATCCTCATCAACGTTTACCCACTGAGAAGAGCATAATGTCCCAAATCTTTAGCCTAGCATTCAACTCTGTCCACAATTTGACCCAAACCTATTTTTTTCACCTTTCATTTCCCCTATAAAACACACTCTCACGCACATTTTGAAATTCTCCCCCAAGATGCCTCTTGTTCTAAATAAATAAATAAGCAAACAAACAAACAAAAAATGCATTCTCCTTGATAAGAATTTCTAGAGATTTAGAGTCAGGCTTTTCTTCCTGGCACAGAAAGGGAGACACACTTACAAATGGAGATTTCCCTTATACAGTCCCCAATTTACTTCTCGACAAACAAGTTTTCAACTGTATTATGGTGCGAAAGTGACATGCATTCAGTAGAAATCATACTTTGAATTTTGAATTTTGATCTTGTCCCGGGCTAGCAATATTCAGCCAGATATTCTCCTGCCATGTGGAGTAGCAGAAGGAGTCAAAGCCATCAGTCAGCCGCAAGACAGCAAGGGTAAACCACCCACACACTGAAAATCATTCTGTACCCATACAAACATTCCGCTTTTCACTTTTAGTACTTTCAGTGCATTCAATAAATTACATGAAATATTCAACACTTTATTATAAAATAGGTTTTGTGTAAGACGATTTTGCCCAACTATAGGCTAATGTCGGTCTTCTGTGCAGGTTTTATGGTAGGCTAGGCTATGATGTTTAGGTTAGGTATATTAAATGCCTTTTCAACTTGCAATATTTTCACCTTACAATGGGTTTATCAGGACATATAAACCCACCATAAGCCAAAGAAGATCTATAACTGTAAATGTCTCTTATGAAAGAGTAACATGTACAGTTTTCAGAGCTTCACCTGTGTCTGCTGTTTCTTAAGAATAATCAGCCTAACATAATCAGTATGCCAAAGAGGCATATTTTCGGTGATATATTTTGCTCCCCTTCGAGAGCCACTTCAGTCTAATGGCCTTCTTGTTTAATTAATTTAATACCTGAAAAATCTACCTTTGAATGGTTTATTTAAATGCGCAATACATTTATTTATTTATTTTCCCTTTTCTTTCTTTTTTCTGCTTAGGCAAGCTTGGATTTGTTTTTCAATCACTTTAAGATTCCTAACGGATACTTGTATAGATACAAAAACTGGAAACTTTACACATTTATTTCCTTCTCATAGGAAGTTTACAACTCTTTTGCAATATGCTGTATACAAATCAAAAGTGCACTAAGAATATGATTTATAAGCCCAAATAATGAGCTGTGGCAATAGCACCAAAGATGTTTAGGGCAAGGATTTGAGTTGGGCCAAAAAAACAAAGTAAGGTTTAAGCTAAAATCACTAAATATGAAAATGTGAGGCAATGGAACTTTAAATCTACCCTCAAACATTTCAGTTTTTGTAAACTTGATTTAAATAACCTGACATACCTTGTCTCTGTATTGTAGCATTTAAGATTATATTCCATCTGGCACTATGAAAAAAGTTTGTTTTTCATTGACTTTTAAACGTAGTATTACTTTTTTTTTTTTTTTGCAGTACGCGGGCCTCTCATCGCTGTGCCCTCGCCTGTTGCGGAGCACAGGCTCAGAGGCCATGGCTCACGGGCCCAGCCGCCCTGCGGCACGTGGGATCCCCCCGGGACCGGGGCACAAACCCGCGTCCCCTGCATCGGCAGGCGGATCCCCAACCACCGCGCCACCAGGAAAGCCCCTGTGGTGTTACTTTTATATTTGACATCTGATTCCAGCAGCAATTATCATACCATTTGGAGAAATATTTATGTTTACCATAGTGTTTTCAATGGAATGAATGCCTCCTTAAAAAAAAAAAAATCCGTAAAGTTAGCCAATCAAGAAGACAAATGGTCTGCAGCTGTTTTTTTTAACTCCCATTAATACTCTAGCCTTACCTAACTCCTTCATTTATCCTTCTGTTTTCAAAGGAGCTCTTAATTACTTCCATTCCCATTTCAGTTGTAAATGCTTCTTTATTGTCATTCTTTCATTAGAATAAATCCTCCAACCTATTCAAGGACCTGACACTTCACCACTGATTTACAAGTGATCCAATTTTATTAATCAGATGTTTGCCCTGGCTTTGGGGTATCAGTACTGACATTGCTGATAACTGTTGGTAAAAGGCCCTCTTTCTTCCTCCCCGTTTCTTGGAAAATGCACAGGTACACCTTCAGCATTCTATTTCAGGAAGGCTGACATTAAAAAGAACTATAGGGAAAATAGAAAATCTTGTAATTGTCTTGAAAAGAGTTACTATTTCACACTGTTAGCTAAGCAGACTATGGTTGCAGTGGGGATAATTGTGACATATAAAAGATTTCTCTGAAATTTTCCATCAGAAATTCTTTCTTCATGGATTTCAAGCTACTCCTGAATTTACTGTCATAGGACCAATTCATAACACCACTGAACAATTTTCTAAAAGCAAAATTAAACAACACACAAGAAACCACATTAAACAAGTATGGTGGGTGACTTTAGGACTTCTTTTCATGTTCCAAAAACTCCACTTTAAAATATATTTAAGACACACTGAGGATTATACATATGAACCATATATTCATGAACTCTCTCTCTCTCTCTCTCTCTCTCTCTCTCTCTCTCTCT
>NW_006783288.1:1898128-1924854 GCF_000442215.2 Lipotes vexillifer
CTCTCTCTCTCTCTCTATATATATATATATATATATATATATATATATATATATATATATATATATATATATATAGAATCCCGGTCTTCTTTTAGGACTTGACTATGTGGATCTTTCCAATTAATAGTTATTACTGAAACCAAGCAAGACCGCATGGGGCTCCTGGGCATGGAAGCCTTTTAAACAGTTGGTAATCAGGGAAGGGAAGGGGATGCAGAGACAAGGGAGGAGCAGTCAAAAAACAATAGTGCAGACTTGGGGTAGGGTCCTGGTTCACCTCAAGGGATACACATAAAGTTATTACTGAAACCAAGCAAGACCGCATGGGGCTCCTGGGCATGGAAGCCTTTTAAACAGTTGGTAATCAGGGAAGGGAAGGGGATGCAGAGACAAGGGAGGAGCAGTCAAAAAACAATAGTGCAGACTTGGGGTAGGGTCCTGGTTCACCTCAAGGGATACACATAACAATATCTCTGAGCTCTTTACAGAACTAAAACCCCAAGAAATGGAAGATATTAGCATTCTTCACTCCAGAGAAGACCACCTGAGGTCAGATTAAAGGAACCAGCGAAGCTCATCAGAAGACTACCTGAGACCAGATTAAAGAAGTGCAGGCCCTGCACACACCCTAATCCTCATCAGCCACCAAGCCCTTGAACCATTGCTATAAAAACTCCTCACCAAATCCTCCCGAGTTGGGACACACAGTTTTGAGGAGCACGAGTCTGCCGTGTCCCCATTTGCCTGGCAAAGCTATAAAGCTATTCATTTCTACTTTACCCAAAGCTCTGTCTCCAAGATTTGATTCAGCACCGGTGCACAGAGGCAAACATTTTCAGCATCATTATTGACCAAGAGCAAGTCTTTGGAATCTCTTTGACTGTAACTGGCCTGCGTTATACAGACCAAAAGCTTTGTAGATGCATTCCTAAAAGTATTTTAAATAATCTTAAATAATTAAATAATAATCCTTGTCTAACACCGACGATGTGAACTTCCAAATGTTTCAGTTAAAGGCTTTGCATTAGTGTGGATTACTATTTCTTCATTTGACATTGTAAGTTGTCCTTGAATATTTTCTAGAGTCCAGATACCACATTGCATAGAATCCACAATCTTTTCTAATAGTTTCATTTTTTATTTCATATACATCTTTAAATTACACTTCAATCTCAGTTTTAGTCTTGTATAAATGTCTATTTATAATAGTTTTTTTTTTCATGATTGTATTAGTTTCCTACAAACTTAGTGGGTTTAAAACAATAAAACTTTATCTTCTTAACAATTTTGGGGGTCAGAAATCCAAAATGGTATGGTCAGGTTGTCTTTCTCTCGAAAGTTATCAGGAGAATCTGTTCCCTTGCCTTTTCCAGCTTCTAGAGTCTACCTACATTCTTCATGACCCTTTTTCTTCATTTTAAAAGCCAACTATATAATATCATCAAATCACCCTTTCTCTGCAATCTAGTTCTGACATCAGATCTCATTATCTACCTCTGACCCTCCTGTTTTCCTCTTACAATGACTCTTGTGATTACACTGGGCCCACCTAAATAATTCAGGACAATCTCCTCATCTCAAAGTCCTTAACTTAATCACTCCTGCAAAATCCTTGGCCACATAACATAACATATTCACAGGCCTTGGGGATTAGGACGTGGAAATTTTTGGGAGACCATTATTCTTTACAACAATTACATAAATCACTGTGTTCTTTGTATTTGTAATATTTTTCTTCTGTGATTTTTATTCATTTATTTATTTGGATGCGTTGGGTCTTCATTGCTCCACGCGGGCTTTCTCTAGGTGCAGAGAGCAGGGGCTACTCTTTGTTGCGGTGCATGGGCTTCTCATTGTGGTGGCTTCTCTTGTTACAGAGCACAGGCTCTAGGCACGTGGGTTTCAGTAGTTGTGGCACACGGGCTCAGTAGTTGTGGCTCGTGGGCTCTAGAGCACAGGCTCGGTAGTTGCGGTGCACGGGCTTAGTTGCTCCGTGGCATGTGGGATCTTCCCGGACCTGGGCTCGAACCCGTGTCCCCTGCATTGGCAGGCAGATTCTTAACCACTGTGCCACCAGGGAAGTCCCTTCTATGATTTTTTTAAACCTAAAGAAATCTCATCTTTTTTCAAATATTCCATAAAGTTTTTCAATACCCGTGTCCCATTGGCAGGCAGATTCTTAACCACTGTGCCACCAGGGAAGTCCCTTCTATGATTTTTTTAAACCTAAAGAAATCTCATCTTTTTTCAAATATTCCATAAAGTTTTTCAATAGTTGCATTATAGCAGGTTGAGTTGCAAAGCATGAGAATTTAGTTCTATTTATGCACTGTATCTCAACTTTAAAGTTGCTGAACACTAGCAGTTGAAGTTTATGTCCTTTTCTACTTCTGAAACAGTAGGAAAGGGGTCAGGGCACAACCTTTGAAAGAATGACATAGCCCAAGTACATGACATAAACTGATTAAAACCAAATGGGTCCAAGATGGCAGACAAGTTGACTTCCACTAGACCTTGAGCCTCAGTATATGCTCACTATAACACATCAGCAAGCTAAATGACACACCCACAGGCACCATGACTGTTCTAAGGTGGACCATAAGGATCAAAAAGTGGGCAGTGGCCCAATTCCTGGAAATCCCAGTCCCTTCCTGAAAGAGCTGGAATACCCCTCCCACTCATTAGCCTATGAAATTACCCACCCCTATAAAAACTGACAACCCCACACCCTGGGTCCTTTCTTACCTTCTGAGATGGCCCCCACACTGCCTGTGGCGTTCGTTTCTCCCAAGGCCTTTCTCACCTTCTGAGATGGCCCACACTCTGTCTGTGGAGTGTGTTTCTTTCTAAATAAATCCACTTCTTACCTATCACTTTGTCTTTCACTGAATTCTTTCTGTGATGAGACATCAAGAACCTGAGATTCATGAAGTCCTGAAACAAGGATCTCAGTTGGAAGACTGTGGGTTTTCGCTGGGTTCGAGCCCCAGCCATGTGGGTTCGAGTCCCACTCTGAGGTGCATGGTTTCACTTTTAGTAAATAATTTTCTATTGTCTTGGGATTTGTTTGGTGTCCTGTTACTTCACCACTTAACATGAACCAGTCATTTACTATATCTCTTAGTATAAACTATTAATAGTTCATTACAGTTTGTATCATGTGTATGAGTAGAACAGATGTAATTTTATAAAAAGAAATCTGTAAAGTTTAAGTTAGGTTTAAGTCTAGTTTTCCCATACATACATGTTTCATCAATAGGCACCAAATGTGAAGGAATGTTGGGTTAAGGAAATTGTAAATCATTTTGTCAGTAGAAATGTTTCAGTGTCCACATCTTTACCATCATTGGAGGAAGGGAAATTTCCCCTTCTTTCCCCTTTTAGTTCTTTTGGCTGGCAATAAAAATGACATAAGGCAGATTAATAGGAGAGAACCTAATTATTATGTATACATGGGGAATCCACATAAGTATAAAGAACTCCAAAGACAACAAAGGAAGGTGAGGTATATATATATATTATTCTGGACTAAGGAGAGGGAGGTGGGGGTCTGACACTTCAAGGGGAGATTCACAGGAAGATAAAAAGAGTTAATGTTTGGTAAACAGATGAGTGCTGGTCTGTCCAGAGACAGTGGGACATAGAGAGAACTGTGATCAAATGTGCTTTCCAAGGTTCCTCCCTGTCTACCACACCTAATGCTTTAATTATAGTTATCTCTGGTGATAGCTCCATACAGGACAGTCTTCCTATCTTAAATTCTTTTCGACAGTAAGGAGGAAGTTCAAAGGTTCTTCCCAAATCTTTTGGGCCTTGATAGTTTTCAGCTCAAAATAATCTGCATGCCAAAGTGGCACATCTGGGGGCCACTCAGGAGCAGCCTGCCCTGAGTCCCATCACCATTTCTATATATCTAAGTAGCAATTTCCCAGGGGGTCATTCTAAAATCTTTTTACCCTTATCTATCTGGCTGTCATTTTACCTGTATGAAAATTAGGCAACCTAAGTTGTTGATCTTGGTAGGATGTAACGTCCTTTACTGAATGGGAAGCATCTCTTGTGGTTTAATACGGACAGAGTAATGTAGTCGAAACTGGGGTTTATAGCTCTAATTGCATGCAAAAAAAAGAGATAAAAACCCTCTAAAACATCTATTCATTAGTGCAGCGAGCTTCACCTCCAAAATACAGCACAATCTATTTCCTTCTATCCTCAATATCAGTCCTTCATCCAAGTACTACATCTTTCACCTGTATCACTGCAACTGTCAGTCTCTTGTCTTCCTCTCTTGCAACTCTCTTGCCTGTGGTATTGGGACAACAAAGACAAGCAGAAAGAGTCACCTGAATGTCCGGGTCCTGAAAAATGTAAATTATTAGCATGATCTTTAGGGCCGTGCATGAACTACTCTCTGCCTAGCTCCCCGTCTTATTTCTTATCACTTACCCATCTTCTATTACACTACAGTCTTACTGGCCAGTTCTGTACACAATGAGCTCTTCTTCACAAGAGATTTGCCATTGTTTTTCCAGTGGCCTTAAATTACCTTCCCCAAAGTCTTCCCATTGCTGACTCCTGTGCTTCAGGTCTCAGCTTAAATGGTATCCTCTTACAGAAGATTTCTCTAACTACCCTCCCTAAATTAGAGCCTCCCTATCATTATCTGTGGATTACCTGTATATTTCCATACTCTTCCCTAAAATGTTAACTTCATGATTTCAAGAGCTCTTTCTTATTTTTATTATAACCCAAGCACTTTGCATAGTACCTTATACATTCTAGGCAATCAATCTGTATCTGGCAAGAAGATGGATAAATTATGAAAAGAGGGGAGTTCACCTTATTCCGCTCATCACTGGTTTTTGACTCTCATTCCAAATTTACATTTCTTACAGATGCAAAAGCAATGTTGGAGAAAGACAGGGAAGATATAAAATCAAAGAGAATGTCCCAAAAAGCAGAAAAAAATCATTTCCAAATACCTCGCCCACTAGTTATGATATTGCAACTGGAGAAAACTCCTATGCAAATTCAGTCATGCAAGCCCCATTTAGCTCAGAAAAATGTGTAGAAATTGATTGAGTGAGCAGCTGGTGATATTGTAGTCAGGCTCTCTGGAAGTTAATTGGGAAGCGCTGTGAAAAATCCTGACATTGTACATGTAGCTATACTGACTTCCATTGTGCCCCAGACACTCATCACACACAGTTGCTATTACAAAATAACGGGATGCCTCGGAGTCTCTGATGACTCTCATCAATAGTCTGCTAAGAAAACGGAGTAGAAGGGAGTGATGAGCTGGAGCTTGAGCTTTTCTAATTGAAATGAAAAAGCCCCTAACCCTGTGAGTTTTTACTCCCTTCATGAAATATTTTTATTCTCCCACAGACAAACTATTCCTTCCCAGGTCTCTTTTTATATTGTTCTCATGGAAAATCTAGCATTGAAATTAAATTACTTTCTTTTCCTGGTATTTTATTTAGGTATCTGTATCAGTTAGTGATTGTCATGAAACAGACGTCCCAAATCTTGTGCTTAAAATACCACGTGGCCATGTATTATTTCTCACAAGTCTGCAGTTCAACTCGACAGTGCTGTTGTTCTGGAGTGGGCTTGCTCATGTGTCCTTGAGGAGCTGGTAGGTTGGCTGGTGGCCTAGGCTTCATCTGGAGGAACACGGCTATTCTCTATGTGTTTCTCACATTTTTAATGTCTATTATATTCTAGGCATTGTGTTCTGTAGTGAGAATACAAAGGGCAATAAAACTTTGTGATCTTGAAGAGTGTAGGGTGTAAAAGAGGAATAATGATATGTAAACAAATACAGCAGTTAAATACCAAGGGCACTACGGAGAAAATTGTGTTGCATACAAAGGACATCAGAGAGAAAATATTCAATCCTGAGTAGAGTGAGAAGGAGGTTTCAGGATAGACTTTGGGTTATACATCTCTTGAATCAAGTCTTAAAATATGAGAAACATTCTGTTAGGTCTTTAAGCTAGGATTCCATGCAGAAAGGGCAGCTGAGCAAAAGCACAGATGTATGAGACGTGCAAGGTCTCACTGAGCCTGGGGAGCATGAGGTGTGAATGCAATAGTGCAAGATAAGACTGAAGCACAGATGTATGAGACGTGCAAGGTCTCACTGAGCCTGGGGAGCATGAGGTGTGAATGCAATAGTGCAAGATAAGACTGAAGGAATAGACAGGGGCTGTGGGAGCTTTGTATGCCAGACTGAGTTTGAATTTTGCCTTAGACACTAAAATAATAATAATAAATTACTTTTATTATATTTTTGCTACATGGTAGGCACTCTCCTAAATCTTTTGCATGTCTTTCTCATTTAGAGCTCCATATACCTCTATGATATGGGTATTACTATTATCCCTATTTTAAGATGTGGTTATTAAGGTTATTTAGGATACAGACTCTAAATAAACTTATATAATCCTTCAATCCTGCTGATCAAATCCTTCATCACAAATACAAAAAATAAAGTCTTGCCCTATTTTATCACTTACACCACTAACTGCTAGTCAATAAAAGAATACACAAATCTTCGTTTCTGAGAACATAATATTAAATAAAATTGAAAGTTCCATACCTGATGAACTCCCAACTTAACCTGCTTGCCATGCTTCATAGCATATAACAGCGTGTTGAACTAATAATAAGCATACAAAAAATATTTACTGAATTTAAATAAACCAATTCATGATGATGAGGGGATGTGAAATGTTTCCAGGTTACTTAATTTTGGCAATACAGTATTTTGTATATTCACCATAATGCTAAATGATTCTAGGGAAGGAAAGAAAAAGAAAGACTCTTGACAAACTCAACATGCTTCTTAAGTACCCTGATTAATTGTTGCATTTGTGTTAACATCTTATTGAGGACATTTTCTGTCACTTAATGCATACTATTTATAATTGAGTTGTACAGTTATTTATATATTTCTTTCCCCTGAAGAGCAGTTATGGTTTCCACTTTCTAATAACTTGAGTTATGCAACTTATGTATGTTTCCCTCTTTGTTCTGGCTTCCTGAAAGCTAGAAACAAACATGTTTTATACAAGATAAAAAAAAAAAAAAAATCAACAAAGTCACCGTCCCTCAGTCTAACATAAAAGCAAATAAGGAAATCTCTACGTAAATCATTCAAAGTGATGTCAACTTTCCAAGGCTCTATACAATCAATACCGCACCACTTATCTGTGGAATGACCTTTTGTTGTTCAAAATATGAATTGTTGGTATTTCTTATTTAAAACGTTTGTTGTTTAAAAACTTAGAAAATAGAGATCAATAGTGACAGTTACCCAATAACCCTCTACCCAGAGATAATTTCTATCAACATTCTGAAACTTTTTTTTTTTTAGTCTTTTTTAATATACAACTTTGTTTAAACAAAAATAAAATCACACTGGAAATAATGTTTCCTAACACACCCTATAAAACATCATGAATACCTTTCTATGGTATTTAATATTTTTCTACATTATTTTTAAGACTATACTTTACTTATGATATGCCACAATTTACATCACAAATGCCCTATTATTGACTCTCGCATTGTTTATATATTTTCCCTATTATAACAGTGATATGACATGCAGTCTTTTGTAAAGATCTTTTTACACACTCATTTGTTCATTAGGATAAATACATGTGAAGTAGAATTATCGGGTCAAAAGGTACATACATTTTTCAATGTTTTGATGCAGACTATCAAGATATGTTCATGAAAGTTGGTCAAAACATACAATGCCCCAAGAAAATGAATGTGTTAATTTGCTACACTTTCTCAAACACGAACACTGCAATATATTATTTTCTTTACTATTTGATTGCTAATGTGCATTTCTATAATTGTTAATGGAGCTGAAATTAGCTTTATAGGTCAGTATTAGCATGCTTAGGACAAAGCACATTACTTCAAAGAAAATAAAAGACTTCACAGGGTAGGACCTTTACCTGGGTCATATTTTTATCAACAGAATTAGATGCCATAATTGGCAGTTTTCAGTACACTGTTGTAGTAGGGAGATTACCTTTTCCTAAGGGAAAAAATACTTCCAGTTGAAAGAGAAAGGCTGGTTACTCAACCTATATGTGATTACTACATATTATTTGTGGCCATTCTCAGAGCCCTCTATTCTGAAGATCTTGACAACGAGTATTCCAACGAATCTCTTGCATGTTTTACATCTGAAGATGAGGGGAAAACAACCACTTGTTTGGACATGATATTCTGTTGTGTTTGGTTTAAACCTTTGTTTAATTGGAAGCAATTAGCCAGCTTATCGTGCTAAGTGCTAGAGATATAATAGCAGAGTTCACAGGAATTTGGGAATGAAAGCATTTCCCTTGCTCATCTACCCAAAGGTGAAGATGAGAGATTCAAAAACCAAGTCTATCTGATTCAGAATAATGTGTTCAGTTTTAATGCACAAATAGACTTCATCCAAACAAAACCCATGTACGTGTCCATCAGGTCTGTCCTAAAACCACCACCAGTTGGCAATGATAGACTAGGCAGGAGACTTGACATCACAGCATAGGTTCTACATACTTGTATAGCTACATATCTACGTAGTAGCTAGGTTTCACTTCTAAAGGCATAAAGAATCTAAGGCTATATTATCCATTTTATATTTTCGAACCTTTAAGTGAATATTAACATAAATATTATATTATTATATGTTGTTATAATATAATATAAACATTATATTATATATTATGTTATAATATAAATATTATATTATAGTTATAGTATTATATAAATATAATTTTATTGCTAAGGGAACCATAGGTAATCCTTTTTCATGGATATTCACCTAGTTGATTTGTTACTAAGAATCAAAAATAAAATTGGAATTTAACACAAAGAAGAGTTAGTTCCATGGGCTACACCCTCTAATTACTCAGTAAAAGCGCCATAGACTACACTTGTATAATACACATTATCTTGTGAGCATAATCAATCTTAAAGTAACTAAACTGCATACAGTTTTTGTCCTAAAAATCTTAACCATTTTACAACTATGTTCATATGAATTCCGCATGTCTTCTCATAGATGACCCAAGAGATAGATACTCTGCTAAAATCTAGGAATAGATGTCCAATATACAAGTCTTGGTCTAAAGGTTATAAGTTCAACTCCAATACAGATTAATAATGATGCATTATCATTATACTTTGAAGGTCACTGGAAAGAAGTCAACAATTTGATGGTAGCTTCCAGGAAAAAATGTTACAGAGGTCTTCTCTTCATCAGTAAAAATTGCCTAATTCACATAGGAAAAAGCTTTTCTAGAAAAAGAAACCAAAGCTTAGAGATATCAAATTAGAGACAAGAGTAGGAAAAAAAAGCAGAAAACGGTGCTCGAGCTCTCACCTTCTACTTACATGAGGAAGAACAGCTTTACTTCACCTGTTATCAATATGCAACCTTAGATGGAAGATACTTAGCTTGTGCTACATATGCTATTTATTAATAGCCATCTAATACTTCAAAGATAATTTATTAATTTAAAACAAAACAAAAATACAATATACCTTAACATGTGATTTTCTGCAAATAATCCATTTGAAAACTGCCTCTATTCAGTCATCTATAGAGACTGAATCATGCTAGGAGATTAACTTTCTATAGAATTCATCCAAAGACCAGGTTCATAACTAGATAAACTGTTGAAAATTTTTGATTTTGAAATTTGGAACTATGAAAACAACTGAATTGAGAACAACCAAACTAGTATGGAAGAATTTTATAACGATCTACCAAACTACAATTTACATGCCTTTATAATTCACTGCAATATATTTGGTGCAAATTAATTCCTGTTCATTTGTTAACCCCTCCCTATTAAGAACTAGCAAAGGGGCTTCCCTGGTGGCGCAGTGGTTGAGAGTCCGCCTGCCGATGCAGGGGACACGGGTTTGTGCCCCGGTTCAGGAGGATCCCACATGCCGCGGAGCGGCTGGGCCCGTGAGCCATGGCTGCTGAGCCTGCACGTCCGGAGCCTGTGCTCCACGAAGGGAGAGGCCACAGCAGTGAGAGGCCCACGTACCACAAAAACTAAATAAATAAATTAAAAAAATCAAATTTCGTAGTCCCTCGGAACACAATTCAAGTGCTTCTTGAACCTTTGTCTCCCAGTAGCAGTCCTAACAAAGCCCAAATAAACACCTTTTTACTTAAATCCAGTCTCCTTTTCTGAAATTTTGGTTAATATAGCAGAGGCAAAGGAAGGAATGACTCTACTTAAGAAATGGGGGTGAATGAAAACTAGTGAAACCAAATGACATTTTCCCTCAGATTTGCAGAATAAAAATGAGTCTTTATGGTGGACAATGGGGATAAGAAAAAAGTTATCCCAGACATGAGGAACGACATCTTCTGAGTCTCTCCTATACACACCACACAACTAGCCTTAGTTTTCTCATGTAACAGTAACAGTGGCAAACATAAACCTGTGTGCTTTTTACATGTCCCATTTTTCAGTAGTTTCTTAGGGATGCTGTCTCATAGCCATACTCTCCTAAGGACCTGCCTGAGAGCCCACATTCTTAGACCTGCACTGGCCACCCAAGCTACCAAGCTACTGTTTGGCCAGGCTGACTCCCCTGATTTCACAAAGCAGATGTCAACATTCACTACTTGGATTCATAGCCAGGGGTACCTCACCTTGATCATCACACCTTACACAAGTGCTATGACATAATTATCCTTACCATGTTTTCTAAGCTAAGTATTCTTCTGGTTTCACTATTCTGTACTCTTGGAGTGGCAGTTTAATTGTATTCAATGGCTTTTTTGAATAATATCCCTTTTCCTTCTCTTACATTTGAAGGAAATTTAGGACAAAGTGAGTAAAACACTTTTTTACAATATTAACATTCAAAATGCTGCTCTTATTTCAACAGCAAAACTCTATGTAAAATCTTTAACTTGTTCATGTTCCACTCTGTGATCCTTATATAACATTGACTTGAATGGAAGACATGAAGGAAAATCAGTGTTTATGTGTAATATCTCTAAAGGTTGAAAAATTACTACCCCAAATTGAAAATTGTATATATGTGTATATATATAATATTATATATGTGCATATATATATATATCTCATGAACTAAATCTGATAAAATATCACTTTTTAAAATGCTGCATGTAATACCAATAGTACTGTAAGCAGGTATGCAGCTGGAGATCTTTTCATTTTTAAGAAAATAAAGTGTTACTAAGTGAGGAAGGCCAATGACTTTTATTATAATGCTAACATTCTATATAATACTATTTTTACAGGTAAATTTTGGCCATTAAGATTTCTGATATATTTTGATATTTCAACAATGTATTTCACTTCATTCATTAGTTTTACTTTTTATTTTTAATTCTCACAGACAAAATTCTCAATCATTGGCTCCTCTCATAATTATTTTAGTACCTCTATTTTGGTATAATCTTTAATTTGGAGAGTTCTTTTTCTCACTTCTGTAAACTGATTTCTCAAAGCTCATCTTTAAGTATTTCTGAAAAATATTGTTAGTGATGTATGAGTGTAGTCTGAGGTTTTTAACCTTGCTCAAATGCCAATTCATTATTTTTGGTATCTAGTAAATACTCATTAAAATCTGGAGTCACTATTTAAAAGTATTAAAACAATTCGCGGGGCTTCCCTGGTGGTGCAATGGCTGGGAATCCACCTGCCAATGCAGGGCACACGGGTTTGAGCCCTGGTCCAGGGGGATCCCACATGCCGTGGAGCAACTGAGCCCATGCGCCACAACTACTGAACCTGCGCTCTAGAGCCCGTGCACCGCGGCTGCTGAGCCCGGGTGCCACAACTACTAAAGCCGGAGCACCTAGCGTCCGTGCTCCGCAGAGGGAGAGGCCACCGCAGTGAGAAGTCCGGGCTGCTCAACGAAGAGTAGCCCCTGCTTGCCACAGCCAGAGAAAGCCAGCATGCAGCAACAAAGACCCAATGCAGCCAAAAATAAATAAATTAAATAAATAAATTTATTTAAAAAAAAAAACAACAATTTGCACATAACTCCCATCCTCTACCCACACACAATGGAGGATTTAATGGGACCAGGTTACTATGTGGCTGAATTGTACTAAAATTCTTTCTACATTAACACAAGAAGACTTTTAGAAGCTAGGAAGTCAATTCCCCCAGCTCCCTGGTATATATATTACTTTTTAACACTTGCTATTAATTTTAATGAAAATGACTGAAAGTAATATTCACTAAATGTTTTGGAAATTTTCCAATCTATGTTAATACTTAATTGAAATGTGCCTAAGGCACTTAACATATATTAGCCTTACGATGATGGTTGTTTGGTTTTCCATAGGACTAAGAAAAATTGTAAATAACAGCAATGCCTTTGGGCAGAGAGGCTGTAAATTACAAACCAAAGGTTAATGAAAATGACTTTTCTGCACAAATGCTACTGTCAGAGGTAAAAAGAATGAGTTATTTGTTAGTTATGAAAAATAAACAAGAAATAAAAAGTGTTATCATATCCCACTCCTAGTTTTCAATGTCTTGATCTTTTACTTCTTTTTATTCTGTGGGATATGCTTCTTTTGTACCAATTTTTTTTCTAACTTGTAGTATTCCCCTTTTATCTAATTTCTCTAGTTTTGAGTTCAAAATATTTATCTTGTTGATAACATGGTAAAAAGTTTCACTTTAGGTACATTTATAATATGGCCATTTCTGAGGTTTTTCTTACAAAAAGTCATAAAAAATGAATTCTGAACTATGCTTAAATGAGAATTAAGAGAAACAGCGGGATATGTAAATATAGAAGATTCTTTTGGTTCCATTCAACATACATTCAGTTTACTATTGTGTTTCACGTGTAAGATATTGTGCTGCTACATGGCTAATTTTTTTTAAAAATGAAAAAAATAAAAGTGGTCTCTGTCCACAATAATCTTACAGTTGAGTTGGGTAAATATAACATATGCACAGAAGCAATTAGAGAATCAACAAAAGTATTAAAAAATAGAAAAAACTAAGTAGTTTAAGTTAGAGACAAACTTTGTTCCTGACTTTTCCTTTATAGGTATGAAAAAAGTTGTTTTACTCTCCTTTAGTTTAACAAATCATCAAGAATAACATTAGGGATATTAAAGTGCAAGGATTCTACAAGACATTCTGAGTTCATTATCAAAAGCAGTTTTCTATCCAAAGGCTAAAAGTCACCACCAAACTCTACTGTTATTGTTGTAGACATGTGCTGCTTACTAATTTTAATGGAAGCATTAAGAATTTTTCTCTGAAAGATACTAAGCTAACATTTAATTAGAAATGTTTGGGTTCACTTGAGAAATCAGAACTCTTGTTAGCAAACCTTTTGTGCAAAGAAAAACTGTGGTTACAAAAGAATGTAAAATTATGTACAAGGCACTTGAGAAAGTATGTACAAAGATACATGAAATTTAAAAGGCACACATATGCTCTGGATTTCTCTTTTCTGAAATAACCACAAATGACAGGGATGGAGGTGTACAAATAAGTGAAAAGATATTTACAGACATTAACTTTAGCAGTCAGCAGAAGCCAAGGGTAGGAGTGGCAATGTTTGCACATAGCTATCATTACTCCCAATCTAACCACATGCATCTATTCCAAAAACATGTCTTGACGCTCCGACAACATACACATTTCAGGTTGATCCCCCTTAAATCCTCTTTCCTCTCATGGTTCCGTTTCTGAGAACACTCTTCTAGTTTGTCTACCACTACTCTGATTCCTTTTTCTCTGTTTTCTCTACTCTCTTGCCTTGCTGCTCCTCTCAGCCCTTCAGTGTACGCCATCCCTAAGCCTCTGGAGTCATTTTCTTATTCCTTGTCTTTCTATCTATAATCCATTATGTCCTATCATAAATTTTTCAGTATCATCTCTCCTCAGATGGCTCAGAATCCTGTATTTCCAGCTCTGAGTCTTCTCCCAAACTTTAAATCTGAATTTTTTAACCTGCCTCGTTCCCAGATCCCCTTGATATACCTACTTGGACTTATCATCTTAGGCAATCCTGTCCCAAATCCTCTCTCCTCCCTGCTGTCTCTTCTCATGACTAAATGTCACTTGATCTCCCTCCTCCATCCCATCACTCTTCCATGGAGAATCAGGTTTGATGCCTCTTTTTTAAATGACTAATTCCACCTTCTAAGCAGAAGTAAAACCCCTACTTTCCTCAAACTCCCACAAAACAAGACTGTGTTATAGCTATTTGTCTTCTACTAAAATTTCCTTTTGATTTTTAAATGTCTATTCATGGCACCCACCCTCTAGTCTTTCAAGGTTAAGAACTTTGAATCAACTTGATTTCTTTATCTTCCTTATGCTCACATTTAGTTAATGCTGAAAAACTGTAGCTTTTTCTCTGCAAAAGTCTCTGGCTTGATGACTTATTTTAGAATTTCAGACCCCCCTTCTCAAGCAGAAGTTGCCTCTTCTTTCCTCTAAACACCACCATGCAAAATGCTTTTTGCTATTTGTGTTCAAATATTTTACCCTTAACTATTATTATACTGGTGATAACAATGGTATAATATAATTATTATACTGGGAATAACTTCTTCATCTGAGTATCTATAACAGCATCACCAAACAGTAAATGATAAATTCTTTCATTTACGAATAAGTTATTCCTCCTTTATTATTATACTGTACCTATACCAGTCTACCTGATGCACTAACTTCTTACCAAGAGGTATCACACCTCTTCACTAAGTTGCTCAGCTCTCTTCCACATCAAATTCTATAGCCTTGATTTTCATTATCTTTTTCATAATCGCCATCATCACCATCATATTCATCATTATTCTTACAGGGTCTTACATTTATTTGTTCATAGATTGTCATTTTCAAATAATTTTCATATGTTTATTTGTTAAAAAGGACAGCATAACATTTAAAAATCATATTATTAATTTTCCAGAGGATAAGGAATAACCTGAAGCACTTGGAAAGATATAATAATAAAAATGCTCCCTGAACTTAAGAAGTTTAAACTTCACAGCAAATACATAATAAACAATATATGTTTGTGAGCCTTCACCTAGGGTTTGGGGACCTATGTCTTAAATTTGAGTAATTCTTTACCTATACTCCTTGAAGTACATAGAATTTTTTTCTTCTAAAATTTCCTTCTTTAACAAGTAACTGAAGCTGAAGGTATGCTAATGCAGGTGCAATAATAAGAGGAAAGTGTACAAGCCTCCTTATAGCCTTTTTTTTTTTTTTTTTTTTTTTTGGTTTCACATACCCCCACTGAGCCTGTGTTAGCAAAAGATTCCTCACCCAACAGTATCATATTTCAAGAACACCTGTGCTTTCTAACATGCACAGAAATTAGAAGGAAATTCCAATTCTCAAGTGAAAAGTCTATGTGTAGGTGGAAATATTAACTACTAAGTAGGCCAGTGCTACTAAACAAGCCATTAACATGATTTAAAAGATTATTTTATATATTTCTCTAGGTTTAAGGGATATATCCTACAGTTGCTTTATTAAAGATTTATCACACTGGCCTACAAGGATTGGGGGTCTCTAATTTTCCTTTCTCCTGTGGGATATGGTGTATTCAAAGCCTCAAACCTTTTTTTATCCTTTATTTCATCACAATAAATGTCAACCACCAATTTTTCACCCTATACAACCATAAGGTCTAAGCAGAAAACAACACAATGCAACTCAAAAAAGTAACCTGGATTTACCACTCTAGTAACTAAAAAGAAGAGGGAAGAAAAAGATAACACAAAAGAACAAGGAAAGAAGTTTTCTTGCGAATCTGCTATGAACAGGATACTATGTTAGACAGTTAAACATATCTTTTTTAATCATTACAATTTAGAAAGATAAGTGTTATTATTTTCTATTTATATCCAAGGAAGTGAAAGAATCAAACATCTTAAAGGGGTAGAGCTGAGATTCAAACCCAAGTTGTTTTTAATTCTCTAAGTCCGCAGGAGCCAAATAAACCAAATTTTAAGAAAAACAAAATGAGGGATAACTGATAAAAAAAATTTTTTTTAAACCATTCATGTAATTAATGCAAAATATAAAGAGATCCTGGAATTTTTTAACCTCTTGGCAAAGTTTGGGTTGGTTGAACATGCAAAATGGGAAGTTTAATTTGATGACCAAATATATCCCTTCCAAAACAGAAATATGAAGCTATTTCTCAGTAAAAGGATGTTCACTGAGTACACAAAATCTATACAGCAACTGATGTTTGGGGTTCAGTAGTTAGTCATGCAATTTTATTTAAAACAAGGTGCCTAAAATCTCATGAAATAGGATGAATTGAGAAATGAAAATGTCAGTTTAGTATTGTATCTTATCAGAAATTACAGCCATTACAGCCCTGAGGAGGATGCAAACTACTGGTACCCCAAAGTTTCATTATGTGCTTAACAATTAAAAGAAACTTTTATTATGATTACTCTTGCTCCAGATTTATGCTCAACATATAAAGACTCCTTCACCAGGAGGTGAAGGTCATAACTGACCTATGTATTTCAGCATTCAGGCCTCATCAAATACATTCTCTAAACCAATGAGTTAGCAAAAACCATACTCTGAGATCTTGAGGAAAAAAAACAGGATGGGACTTCGAGATCTTTTAGGAACTCATGCTGCAATCTATTTTGGCTCAGCATCAGTGAAAATGGTAATTTTTATCATAACATGAATATAATGTTAATTATTCCATGATATTCACTCTAACTTCTATTTCTACTGTGTCAGTGAATTTTAAATCTAGTTTGAAAGACAAAAAGTGGCTTTTTGTTTATACATGAAACAATGACCATCATGCCTACTTACTAAATCACATCAAGCTGTAAGGTTAGGAGGTCCTAATAGAGTTGAAGCCAGAAACCCTTAAGTCAAAAATTTATACATTCAAATCAAATACCTAATACTTCTTTTTTGACCCTGAAAAGTTAAACATGTAAGGTCAGAAGGAATTAAAAAAAAAATAGTAGTGGCAAACCATGCTGTCATTTTTAATATGTCTTACACAGAAGCTGAGTCCTTAGATTCTGAAATGTTATTCCTTATAATTTATTTTAGAACCTACTTAATTAATATTCATAAGTATCCCTTACTGTCTTTTGTTTCTAAAATTAATACAATTCTAAAACTGGAACTCTTATGTTTGGTTAAGAGCTTAAATCTATGTTATTTTAACTTATGCAAAATCAGCTGGAGAACTAAGGATAATTATCCAAATAAATCAACCAAAATCAAAGTTTTGCAGCACTTGTATGTAATGAATAATGAAAAAGATGTTTTAGATCCAAATTTTACAGATGAAACTTTCAGTTCATTATTTTAGAGGTCTGAAACTTGGCATGGTACTTAGACTTATAGAGTACTATGGTAGGCAGAATAACGGTCCCCCAGGATGTGCTCATTTTAAACTCTGGAACCTGTTAATATGTTATGCTACATGGCAACGGGAAATTAAGTTTGCAGTTGGAATTAAGGTTACTAATATTAAAATGACCTTAAAAAAAGGAGACCATCTTGAATAACAGATAAGGAGATTATCTTGGCCCAGTGTAATCACAAGTGTCCTTATAAGTGAAAAAGGGAAGCAGGAGAATCAATATCAGAGTGATGCAGCATGAGAAAGACTCCACTGGCCATTGGGACTTTGCTGGCTTCAAAGGTGGAAGGACACCCTGAATCAAGAAATTGGCTGCCTCTAAAAGCTGGAAAAATCAAGGAAATAGATTCTCCCCTAGAGCCTCCAGAAGGAACATATCCCTGCTACCACCTTGATTTAACCCACTGAAACATTTCATACTTCTAACATAAAGTTAGAAGTTTTAACAGAACTCTAAGATTAAAAAAAAAAAAAACTGTGCTGTTTTAAGCCACCAAGTCTTTGGAAATTTATTATAACAGTAATGAAAAACTAATACAAATATTTCACAAACATATTACTAGTAGCTCCTGGATGGTTTATTGGTAGCAACACTCCTAATACCTAATACAGTGCCCTGCCTGGCACATGTTGAAGTAATGACATTTGACTGACTACCAGATTCTATTTCCATAATAGGTAAATTAATCAGACAGACAATATATTGGGTTCACACTTTGTAATCCCTGATACAAGCCACACATATAACTGTTTTTTGAAGAAGTTAGGAAGACTAGAAAGAAAAGACTTTATTCTCAATTTTACTTTTTTTTTTTTTTTTTTTTTTTTTTTTGGTAGAGACAGCAAAATTTCACAAGGAAAAGCAAAAGAAAAATACAATGGCATATAACCATACTGAAGCAATGCTACCAAAATACCTGCAAAGTACTGAAAGTCAAAGCTAATTTTATGTGAAAATAAACCAGAACATTGTTTCAAAAAATCTCTCTTAGAATTATAAAAGCAGAAATGGAATTCAGAATTTCCATTTTTATCAGAGGTCAACTAAAAACTGATGATAATATAATGACCACTAAAATTAACCTTAATATCTGTATTGTTACCTATATCTACATAATAAAAATATTTTAATGACTGTTAATTGTAAGGCAAATTCCCCCTTCTTTTCAAAAAAGATACACGTCCTCCTATTTCATAGTCAATACTACTACGAAAACACATAATTGATAAAAAAAAATAAGAAAACTTATACTTATTAGTTTGTAATTATATATGGACAGATCTATTTTGCTAGCCCCCAAATCTTAATGAAAGAAAATAATGCAGTAGAAGAAAGAGTGAAAAGTAATTCATTAAGGGGATGTAGGCTACTCCTCTCTAATAGTAATGGACAGGAACTAACAAAGCACAATTGAAACTTGTATTAAAAGTGGGTGAAAGAAAAGAGGGGACAAATGTAATAGTTGTAATGTGATACAGATGATTAGAAAGACCAGAATGCATCTTAGCTGTTCCGTTTGCTCAGACTCCAGGACAAAAAGAAAATAACAGAAAAATGGACACATAAATGCTCTAAATTATAGAAAAAGTATTGCTTGCTTGTTTGTTTTTTCGATTTACACAAACTTGGGTCAAACTGTGTCTATTTTGAGACTGCCTAGGGGGTCAAATTGTCTTTTTCTCTGGAGTCCCTCAATATCATATGGTCATATACTGTATTTGCTAGAACTTTCCAAATAAATAATAAAACACTGCCTTTATTCTAGGTCTCTTCTTTACACACAAAATGCCATTATTTCTGGGGAAAATGTCAAACTACTTTAAGAGACTTTGAATCCATTACAATGGGTTAAATTGATGAAATTGAGAGAGTATTTAACATGCTCTGAAGCCTGACAAATATAATCTGGATGAAATTAGGGGAGCGGCTTAAAAGGTATGAGGGAAATGTGAGATGGAGAAAGTCGATTTTAATATATAATAATAAATTCTGTTTAAGTAATAGAAGACTATGTGCTAATCTCAATCATGATCTAGCTGCAAAGGTCATAAACAGGACTTTAGAGAGCTACATTCAGGACTCCATAGAAAAGATAGTACACCATGATTAATCCAAGTTAATCCAGTAATAGAAGGGTGGTTCAACACTGATACGTATTTCAGCTTCTTAGCAAATTAAAGGAGAATATTGTATGATCATCTCAATCTTTGTGGATAAATGAAAAAATCCAATATCAAGTTATTATAAAACCTTCACAAAATATAAAATAGAGGGAAAAGAAAAAAAAAGGACTTGGAAAAAGTCTATCTTCCTAAAAGCAGACCTTTTAAAATCAAGAACATGATAAGGATGTACATTATCATTGCTTCCATTTAGAGTTCTGGAAGTCCTTGTTAGCACAGAGAAGAAAGGAGAATAAAATTATTAGAATTTTTAATAATATAATTATTCATAGATATTATTATTACTATATAAAGTCATCAAAATATTCTACAAAAAAGTTAGAGAAAATAAGAGAGTTTAACAATGTACTCGAATATATGGTCAGTATGCAATAAAATTCTGTATGCCAGGAAGAAACAAAGAAGGCAATCATCACATCACCATTTTCATCATAATCATTATTTATCATTTATAATAGCTATCAAATGTAAAGTATTTAAGAAATGTTTAACAACAGATATGTAAACGGTGTATAGAAAAAATATAAATTTTTGTTGTAATATATTAAAGAAGATTCAAATAATTGGAGATATGCCATTCTCATGGACAATAAAACCTCCAAATTTATGTATAGACTCAGTGTACTATAAATCAAAATTCTAATAGAGTTTTTTCAGAACTTGACATGTTAAATCTGAAATTTATATGAAAAAACCCAAATGACCCAAAAATAGCCACACACAAAAGATGCCATTTCTATAGAAATAAATATATGATGACAAAACAGAACAATTACTGCTTCCTAGAAGGATGCGGAAGTTGACTGGGAGGAGCAATGAAAGAACTTTCTGGCATGATGATGATGATATTCTTCTATAAATTGATAGCCATTTGTGTGATACAACAGATGTATGCATATATTAAAATTCATGAAATGTTATACATAAGGTTTGTGCATTTCTCTATGCTTATTTTACCTAAACAAATATTGAACTCTAGTTCATAATATGTAAGCTGAAGTGTTTTGTGTTGAGGAGTACTGATATCCTCAACTTACTCTGCATCAAAAATAAGATGAATTGATGGATGGATGGAGAGATAGAATGGAGAAATCTGTAACTGAGCAAATATTGTTTCTTTAAAGTTGAAGGTAAGTTTATGGATCACCAAGTAACCTTATATGACACTTACTCAAATTAATTGGTGCAACTACTTTGAAACACAATAGAATCTTGTAAAATTGAAAAAAGACCTTACAATTCCACTTTTTCCTAGAGGTAGACCTGCACTAATTTTCAATGTACAAGATACAGCACAGTTCCTAATAGCAAAACAATTGGAAACAACTCAAATAATCCTCAAAACAGGCTGAACAAAATTTTGTTGTATTTGCACAATGGGATTTTTTTATAATCATAAAAAATAAAAATGCAAAACATGCAACATGTGGATACACTTTAGGAATATATTGATCAAAAATGCTGTTAACAGGGCCTCCCTGGTGGCGCAGTGGTTGAGAGTCCGCCTGCTGATGCAGGGGATACGGGTTCGTGCCCCGGTCCGGGAGGATCCCACATGCCGCGGAGCGGCTGGGCCCGTGAGCCATGGGCGCTGAGCTTGCGCATCCGGCAACGGGAAAGGCCACGACAGTGAGAGGCCCACATATCGCAAAAAAAAAAAAAAAAAAAAAAAAAAAAAAATGCTGTTAACAGAAACTACATAAGCAAAAAAGCAAAATAAAAAATATATTTTAGGGATACTTTCATATATGATGAACATGTATTTTTAAAAGAGAAAATAGTAAATCCAAACTTAAAATAGCAGTTATCCCTGACCATGAGTTGGGAGCATGAGATAGTAAAGGACCACCTAGTTGATGAAGCTGTGTTTCTTTTATTTCAGTTCTTAAACTGGGTGATGAGTTCATAGGTATAAATTTTACTATTATGTCTCCTATCTTCTATATACAGTATATTAAATATATATATTTTTAGGCATCAAATATGGAAATAAAATGCAAACTACATTTACCTACAATGAATTTGCATATTAATAATTAAAAAAGAAAAGCCTAACAAGAGCGATGAAAAAAATTAAACATCTAGGAACCACCCCGTTCATGAAGAAATTTCCACATAGGTTGCTTTCCACATATGCCATTGCTGCCACTGCACACACGTTTAATACTTTGCACACGTGTTTAATATTCATGTTCTCAACTAATCTTACAACTGTAGCGATACTATTAATTTCCCTGTTTTACACATGAGAAAGTTTAGAGGTTAAGTGATTTACTCAAGGACATACACCTCAGTGGAGATGGCAGAACAGTAATTCAGGATTGCCTGACTCTAGAGCCCAAGATTTATCATGTTGTACCTAGACGTTGTCACTGATTTTCAAGAGTCAATTGCCTTATAGGTCTCCAAATTGAACACTTTATATATTACAGAAACACATTTTAAGAAAGCCCTCAACAATAAAAGTCAGTAAAGTTACAAAGGGATTGTTCCACAACACATCTAAAGATTTTATCTAATAAATAATAAAGACTGGATTTGTAACACTAATTAACCCAATCAAACAATACGAGCTATTGCCAAAAGACAATAAAATGAAGGTTTCTATGTTTTTAAAGTAGTATTTTTGATTATCCATATATCCACTGATGTTTAAAGATTCATCAGTACCCTCAAAATAAGAACTCCCATACCTTAAGTTTCAAAGGTGGAGAATGACCGCCTTAGTACATAGGTTATAGTTCGGCCTGAAATTGTCACGTAAAAATGGTGCTACCCTGAGAATAAATTGCAATAATATCTGATAATCACAATTCAAGTACTAATCTTCATGTTTCTCTTTTGATACCAGATTTTCTGTAGCTCTGAGGAAATAAAATAGATGAGTTTATCTGGCCTTCTCTATATCTTTTATGGCAATGAAAAAATAAAATCTATGTTTGATTTCTATATAAATATTATTTCAGGGGAACAGATGTTAACTTCTTTTATTTTAACCCTCAGCCTGCCTTTGTATGGATAATCTCTTGGCTATCCTCCAGATTTGCTCTAAGTACTGATGACTCAACAAATAAAGAAAATGTGAGTGAAGTGACATGTATTCCAGCCTCCCCTATTCACTCATAAACCCAACAGTGTTAAGAAGTGACATAGAATTATCAAACATCTGGGTTGTAGATAATCTTCCAATCATTTAGAATCACGTAGATAGCAGCGGGTTTACTAGGAAAGAAAATGTAGCATGTGACCTTGAAAACAGGTTTAGATGGCTTCTCTTTATTAGAGTCAATTGCTTTATTCTTTTTGTAATAAGACAGATCCATTCCTTCCATTGCAGCCGATGACTTGCTTCACACTTCGTTGAGAAAATAGAAAAAGAAGAAAGTAATGCCTTTAGAGTCCCTCCAATAAATCTGCTGCTCCACCTGTAGCTCTTTATCCCCTATCCACTTTCTTTCTTATGACAAAGAATGAAGTGCCCCTACTCTCTTCTAAGGCCAGTCTTTTCACATATTCTCAGACTTCCATCCTCTTGTCCCTCTCTCCTCTTTCAGAGGACACTGGTCCCCTATTCATGTGCTCCAGGAATATCATCTTTCCCTTTCCATTGCATCATTACTAGAATTAAAAAACATAAAAATACAACTTTCTCTTAATCCCGTATTGGCTTATTATCATTTCATTTTGTTGTTATTGTTATTCCTTTAATAGGAAAGTCTTGAAAAAACTATTATTAACTGTGCATCTAGGATTCACTTGGTCAGCTTCCAATCTTTCTTTTAAACTGCACCACTGAAACCACCCTAGTCAATGTCAACCATGGCCTCGGTGGTGACACATCTCATGGCTGCTTCTGTGTTCTCTTCTTACTCACCCTATTCATGGTATTTGGCACACTTGGTAATCCCCCATCCCTGTCATAGGCTCTTTGGCATCCACAAAGTATCATGCTCCTGGTTTTTGTTCTATTTCACAAACTGCTCCTTCTAAGTTTTCTTTATGGACTTCAGCATCTTTAGGTGAGATCCAAATATTTGGGAGTTCAGGCCACTTGTTTTTTCTATCTATAACTACTCCCAGAAGATTTCTTCTATTCTTTATATATTGATGCCCAAATTTTCATATCCAGCCCTGATCCATTCCCTGAGATTTAAATTCTTGTATCCAAGAATTTATAACATATCTTTATGTCTATTTCTAAAAAGGCATTATCTTGATTTCTCTCTGGGCCCCCAGATCAGTCAGACTGATGATTTAGAATGTAAAATGATATTCTGTATTTCCAGCACTCAAAGTCAATGGCTTAGAATCACACTTAGAGCAAAATGCAAATTTCTTTTCAGAGTTTACAAGGAAGTTCTGGCTCTCACTACCTCTCATTTCAACTACATTCTCCTTACTTCCCTCTTCTCACTTCAATTTTCTCTTTCAGACTTGACTAAAACCAGTATGTAATTAATTAAAAGAAATTTTTTCATATGTGATTCATTTCAATAGATTCTTCAGGTTTCCTTCTAAAATGCTAAAATGTTTTTCTCCACTTGTACTGCACAACTTTTTAATTGACCTCAAGCTATGTTTGTTTTTTGTTTTGTTTTGTTTTTTTGCGGTACGCGGGCCTCTCACTGTTGTGGCCTCTCCCACTGCGGAGCACAGGCTCTGGACGCGCAGGCTCAGTGGCCATGACTCACGGGCCCAGCTGCTCCATGGCATGTGGGATCTTCCCGGACCGGGGCACGAACCCGTGTCCCCTGCATCGGCAGGCGGACTCTCAACCACTGCGCCACCAGGGAAGCCCTCAAGCTATGCTTTGATTAAAGCAACCCTTGGATTTTTTGATCCCTCACAGTATTGCTGAAAATTTTCACTACTGGTTTTTCAAATACTCTATGGAATTTGATGAAGAGGGCCCTTACTGCTGCTATTCATGTTGCCATTATTTCAGAACAAAGATGCATAAGTATAACTGAGGCCACATAAGTAGGGTCATCAGTGGGATAACTAGATATAGGAGCAATGGATTTTTAAGGTGCTCTGATTTTCCTCACTTCACAGATAGTTTGCTGCCTTTTTATTTTATTTCTTCAGTATTCAGAAAGCTTTAGAGGCTACCTTATAAAAAGTTCAGTTTCTAATAATGGATGATTCCAAACTTTTGTTTTAATTTACCATAAGGCCCAGAAGACAATAGCTATGTCTTCCTTTTCCTTTTGTAAGAAACTTTGATCTAAATGACTTAATCAAGTACAGTAAACATTTTACTTTAGAATGATATCTATTCCTCCTCTATCTTGTTTGGTTTCTATTTGATTTCATTTGTAACTGCTGTGTTTAAATACATTTTGTGGGTGAGCTTCGGCAAAAACTTTTTGCAAGTAAGTGGGATATATAAATTTTTGATACATACAATAAACTGCAGAACGGTGTTGAGCTGCTTACCAGCAGCTCTCTTTAAATTGAGCTCCTGGTTTTAGTAGATGAGAAATTGAATACAAACCTAAGCTGTGTGATATAAAAATCACTGTAATCCAGTAATAGAAGATGATGTTCTCCAGGGGAAGAAAATAATCCCACTGTATTCTGTACTTATTAGACAGTACTATTCAAAGGAAATATAAGTCAAGCTACATGTGTGCTTTTAAATTTTCTTGAAGCCACATTAAGAAAGTAAAAGAAACAGATAAAATAATTTTATTAACATATTTTATTTACCCCAATATATCAACTGTTATAATTCTAACATGTAATTAATATAAAAATTATTAATGTAATATTTTAAGCTTTTTTGACTAAGCGTGTTAAATCCAGTGTGTATTTCACACTTACTTTATGCATCTCAAGTCATACTACTCAAACACTCAACAGCCACCTCTGGCTATGGGCTACCATATTGGCCAGTGTATTAGACTATATCTGTAAGTGAATACCAATTTAAGACACTAGTACACTTATGAGGCTATTATAGGAACCAAATTCTAAATCACCATTATGTGGAATATGCAGGAAGTTTAACTAATATAAACAAGAGGAAATATACATTCTTCACTTCCCCTGAACTCAACCTCAGTGATTCTATAACATAGCATTTTAGATATTTCCTTTCAAATAAACATGGTTTTGTGCTTTACCTCCTGCTGCAGCAACTTCAAAATGCTGCAAGTAAAAAACTACTAAAAACTACAAATTGCCACCTAAGAACCCCTGCCTACATGATGATAATTAGTCCTATTTTTGAAGGACCACAAATTACTGCCAAACAATTAGATACATCTCTAGGAAAACTCATCTCATTTCTTTCAAAATACATTTTTGGAAGAAGAGAAAAGTAATCTGCTTCCATTCAGCTTGGGAATCTTCCTTTTTTTTTTCAAAAGTAAAAAATAATTATTTATTCCCTATAATATTCCAGGTACTTATTAGGGATACAGGGTGAATAAGATACAAATCTTGCCTTTGAGAATTCACAATCAAATGAAACACATGATGTACGTTTATATAATGTCACCTTTCAAGTTAAATGTTCACTTACTTCAGTGAAAGCTTCTAACAGCAAGCAAGACCTTATTTTTTAAACTGTTTTATTGAGGTATGCTGGACAAACACAAAGCTGTACATATTTAATGTATACAACTTGATGAATTCAGAGATAAGTATATACCTGTGAAACTATCATCACAAGTTATGCCACAAACATATCCCACATTTCTAAAAGTTTCCTACTGACATCTTTATTTTTTTGTGTGATAAGGACACTTAACATAAGATCTACCCTTTTAGCAAAATTTTATGTATGCCATACAGTACTGTTAACTACAGGCAGTATGCTGTAGAGTAAGATCTCTAGGATTTATTCGTCTTGTATAACTCAAAGTTTGTACCCTTTGACTAATACCTCCCTGTTTCCCCCTCCTGGCAACCAGTGTTCCACTAACTGCTGCTATGAGTTTAACTCTTTTAGATTCCTCATATAAGTGATACCATGTAGTATTTGTCCTTCTGTGTCTGGCTTATTTCATTTAGGATACTGTTCTCCAGGTTCATCCACGTCGTCACAAATGACAGGATTTCGTACTTTTATAACATTATATATATATATATATATATATATATATATACAT
>NW_006783288.1:1925830-1949651 GCF_000442215.2 Lipotes vexillifer
AACAATATATATATATATATATATATATATATATATACATATATATATATATATATACATATATATATATACATATATATATATATATGTATATATTAAACATTTTCTTTATCCATTAGGTCATCAATGGACATTTAGGTTGCTTTCATTTCTAAGCTATTGGGAATAATGTTGCAATGAACATGGGAGTTCAGATAATGTCTTTGACATCATGATTTCAATTTCTTTGCATATATATACAAAGTGGGATTGCTAAATCATATGGTAGTTCTATATTTAATTTTTTGAGGAAACTCCATACTATTTCCATAGTGGCTGCACCAATTTGCATTCCCACCAATAGTATACAAGGGTTTCCTATTTTCCACATCCTCCTCAACACTTATCTTTTAAAAAAAAAAAACAACTTCTTTTTAGGTAATAGCCATCCTAGCAGATATGAGGTGATATCTCATTGTGGTTTTGATTTGCATTTCTCTGATGAATAGAGATGTTGAGCATCTTTTCATATACCTATTGGTCATTTGTAGGTCTTCCTTAGAGAAATGTCTATTCAAGTCCTTCGCCCAATTTTTAATCAAATCATTTCCTTCCTTCCTTCCTTCCTTCCTTCCTTCTTTCCTTCCTTCCTTCCTTCCTTCCTCCCCCTCCCCTCCCTCCCTCCCTCCCTCCCTGTCTCCCTTCCCTTCCTTCTTGCTTGATGTTGAGCTGTAGGATTTCCCTATATATATTGGATATTAGCCCTTTATCAGATATATGGTTTGCAAATATTTTCACCCATTCCACAGGTTGCTTTTTCATTTTGTTGATGGTTTCCTTTGCCATGCAGAAGCTTTTTAATCTGATGTAATCTTACTTGTCTATTTTTGCTTTTGTTACCTGTGCTTTTAGTGTCATATCCAAGAAATCATTGCCAAGGCGCATGTTAAGAAGCTTTCTTTTCTATATTTTCACCTAGGAGTTTTAAGGTTTCAGGTCTTATGTTTAAGTCTTTAAACCTTTTTGAGTTAATTTTTGTGTATGGTTTAAGAGTTCAATTTCATTCTTTCGCACATGGCTATCCAGCTTTCCCAGCACCGTTTACTGAAGACACTATCCTTACACATTGTGTGGAATATTCATTTTTAAATTGTATCTAAAATTAAATGAGTTGGTGAGAATTTATACAGATCAGGGGAATTAAAATGGGGAGACAGCTTTATGCATGAAAACTAGAAAGGCTCAGCAATAGTGACTCAAAACCACCTGCTCATACCACTATGCTATTACCTCTCTCAGTGTAAACTTTTTTCATCTTGTCCTCCCAATTAATATAAACCAAAAACTGAAAAATAAATTTTGTTAAACAAAAATTGATAAATTATTTTGGATTGAAGAAAGATATTTATTATTTACCTCCCTTCAATTCTTTGCAAGCTTTCCAAGGTAGGGACTGAGGACAGTGCCTGTCACAGAGCAGGTACTCAACATACATTTCAAAAGTGAATGATTGTTAGCTTCATTAATAAAAGAATGGATCATTTTAAAATTTCTCACCTTGTACATATGTTTCAGACCTGATCTTCAGAATGCAAAATACAAATTAGTAGGTGAATTATGCTGTTTCTTTCCCTGTTTAAGATAGCAGGGAGAACATATCAATGTTCAAAAATTATGTGTCACTGGCTTTATGCTCTATCAATATCTATGTAGACGAACAGAGCAAATAATCCTCATCATGAAGGACTTTCAAATGGTACAAAAAATGATAATAAAAATAGTTCACATAGGGCTTCCTTGGTGGCGCAGTAGTTGAGAATCCGCCTGCCGATGCAGGGGACGCGGGTTCGTGCCCCGGTCCGGGAAACTCCCACATGCCGCGGAGCAGCTAGGCCTGTGAGCCATGGCCGCTGAGCCTGCGTGTCCGGAGCCTGTGCTCCGCAACGTGAGAGGCCACAACAGTGAGAGGCCTGTGTACCGCAAAAAAAAAAAAAAAAAAAAAGTTCACATAAACATTGCATGATAGAAGCAGTAAGATATGCAGGGCTGGTGGGGTTAGAAGTAATTGAATTTAGGTTTCTTTGGTGGTGAATGTTGTGTACATACATTGAAACAGTATATCCACAATTTTATAACGTGTAACACTCAGGGTATTATTTTAACCCCTTATGACAAACGTTTTAGATTAATTGCTTTGATCATTTTGAGACAGAACCAGTTATTTTTAAGCAATATGATAAGGCTTATTCCTTGTATCATTTAAAAACAAATTTAAGTTATCTTAAATATTGTTGCCGTTAGCTTTAGCAAATCCTTTTCATTTGCATCAGGTTTTAGATTTTCAATGCACTTTCATGTACACTCATCTCTTTTGATGTTCTCAACAATTCTGAATTGATATTATTATGCTATAAGTAAAGATATTGAATCCAATTGATTCTTCTGACTGCAGATTAAAGAAAGGAAATCCCCAGAGACTGCCACAAAACTCCAGTCTTCCCTTCCTGTATAAATGTACCTCATTCTTTGCCTTTATCAACATCCTCCTCTGATCAACGTGCTGCAGATACAGAGACAGTTTGCCATCTCTGCACAAAGGACCCAAGAACTGTTTCTCATCAACTTCACAATCCTGATGTTAAGCCTGATAAACAAAGAGAGAGCACTATTTTCCTTACATTTCTTATTAATATTTTATATTTCTTTCCCAACACTAGTCCGGATTGTCAAGTCTCCACTTTGTCCCTCTCTTCCACCCTACACGCACTGCCAAGACTCCAAAATTATGAAATTTTCAAATTTGCACATGCATGATCTAATTAATTATACTTATCCTAATAGGATTAATTCAAGATACACAACATATAGAAAGAAATCATCAGAATTCAGTTATCAGTAAGACTGCTTAGTGAAATCCAACCTTAGAAATAAAAAGTTCTCTTGTGTATCTTGAGGTTATCTTTCAGAGTTTTCTCTTGCATGTTTTTTCTCCCAATGGCCAATATGGTTTCTACACTTGTAGTGTGCTTCTTGATATCCAGAATCACCTGGGCTCTCAGAACCATTCAGCCATCCTTTTATTTATCTCCCAATTGACCACACTTTAAATATCTTTCATCAGTGTTTGAAACTTTTCTCCACTTTTAAGAACAGAAAATCAGCTAGCTTAATTCAACAAATGATTTTACTGTTTCATTGAAAAGACATGACCTCACTCAATCTACCTGTCTCCAATCTCATTCTTTCTCTATATTATCACCTGCTCTTTTCTCCTCACCTCCTCTTCAATAAGAATTTAATCTATTCCTTTACCAGACTATTCTAATCATCTGTGCATTTGAGTTAATCCATTCATGATAACATGTTAACTCTTTATATCTTCTTCCATTGGGCTGTTCATCTCACTTTCCATTATTCTCATCTCTCCTGAAACATACTCAAATTCATTCCATACACAGAATACAAATAATAGTACCCTCAGCAACTTTCCCAACTCTGTTCTTCTCTTTAAGATACTTATTTAAAAATATTCATTGCCAAATTCCTTGTAACTGCTCAACAATTTATAATCTAACAGTTTGCTCCCCAAATCTAATGACTTAATATAACCATTAATTGTTGATCACAAGTTTACTTGTCAGTGGTTTTGCTGACCTGGGCCTGGCTGAGTTGACCTATACAGGGCTTGTGCGTATCTGTGTGTTTAGCTGACTGACTGGGAACTGGCTGGTTGAAGATAGTTGGCTGGCTGTTGGCTGGGGTAACAGGAGTGCTCAGTTTACACTCATTCCACCCAGCATGCTAGTTGGCTGGCCATGGGCTGGGGTAATAAGAGTGATCAGTTTACTTACACTCATTCCACCCAGCGTGCTAGCTTAATGCTGTTCATGTGGTGACAACAAGATTCTAAGAAAGTATAGAAGTGTTCATGGTCTCTTGAGTCCTATACACAAAGACGTCAGTTCAGTTGCATTCCATTGGCCAAAGCAAGGAGCAACAAGAAGCTCCATCTGTTCATAGGGAGAGTTGTAAAATTACTTTATAATGGCTATGGATATAGGGATGAATGGACAATTAGACCATTTCTTATTTGGACTCTATCACATATTGCTTAACTTGTTTGTAGTATTAAACAGTTCATTCTTGCATCAAATCTATCTTCCCTGGGTTTCCCCTAAGGAATTACAACCTCAGATTTCCCCTTACATTTCTAGCCTACTCTTTTGAATCTCCTTTGTTGGCCTTTGTTAGTTCTTTGAATATATGCTTTTCTCTAAGTTTATTCTTTGGTCTTTATCTCTTATAGCTGTAGATGTTTCCCCCATAATTGTATCATCTTTTTATACTGCCTTGTAACAAGCTCTGCTTTCAGAGGAAACAAGTTAAGAAACATACTCTTTGCCAACAATTTTGATCATGTTCAAACACTGTTACCTCTTAATTGTACCATTGCTCTAATTTCTTTACTGGCATTTCTACCTCCAGTTTCCCCTTTCCTCTAATTATCTGCTGCCTGTGTAATCTTTCTTAAAATTACATCTCATCATGATATGAGCTACTCTACAGTTCTAAATCAATCACCTGCTCAAAGAACTTTGATTTTTCTCCATTGAACGATTAAATTCTCATTTGGAGTTTAAGGTCTTTCACTATTTGACCACAGTCTGCTTTACTCAATCCTCTATACCCTTCACTGCAGTCTTATTACAGTCTCTTTTATTCCTAGAGCATTCCCTATACATTTCTATTCACATCCCTTTGCTCATGTTCCCTTAGTCTTAAATAATCATCCCATGAGACCCATCTACTTGATACCCTATGTGTCTTTTAAAAATTAGCTCTAATGACACTTCATGTGAATCCTGTTCTTCCTACTTTGGGTCGTTAATATTTTCTCCCTGATTTCCTATTTTACATTATATGTCTGCATCTTTGCATTGGATGTTAAACACTTCAAAGGAAGAAATGATTTCATAGATTGTATTACTAATGGTCAAAGATTTTACACATGAGTTATTAAAAAATAAATATCTGTCGAATGATACTGAATCACTGAGGATACAATTTTTTTAAAAAACCCTGTAACCAGTAATATATACTTAGTATCTAATTGTAAAACCTAATTTTCATGTGTACGTTTTGAGTTAGTTAAATCAAGAAAGCATCAAACTAGATTAACTGAAGATCAGATTTTGAGATATATCATTTTGCTCCATGGAATCTTCAAGATGCATTAAATTAAATACAATAAAAGCAAAAGTATGCAAATCAATATCAATATCAGTAGTCACTGTTCATTTGTTGAATTAACCTGGGTCCCCACAGGAAAAAAAATGGCACACTGAAGGTGAGTAATTTTTAAATGGTTCAATAAAGGGCTGTTTGCAAAAACTGGGTATGGTTTAGGGAAACCAAAGGATACGGAGCAGTACCCTGAAGGCAGTAATACCTACTACGGAAAACTTCACCACCCCTTGGGCAGAAGTGGTGAGAGGCTAGAGCCCTTACCAGAACCTGGAGAAAGAGAGCTCTGAGAGAAGGCAGACTTATAGGAGCTGTGACCCTTGATAGGCAGGATGCAGCTAAACTGTCACAGCTCCTGCTTCCTGCTTCTGCCCTCTTGCTAGTATTTCCATGGCCAAATCCAGCCAGAAACCAATCTTGCCCTGAAACCCAAGGACCAAGGGAGGCCAGTAATGTGGTAAAAAAGAGAGTAAGGTGTTGAAGAATACAGAGTGGATCTGGAAGGCAAATGTTTGATATCTGGGAGTTATTTTGGGACATTTTGTTTTTATTTTATGCTGCTGAATCTTGGTATCAGAAGAATAATTCATGGAATTTATTTCATTATGAAATATACTGCTTAATAAAAACGTGGAAATTTCTTTTAGGCTCAAGGAAGTCTCCAGCCCCAATTATTTCGCATTTTTGTCAAGAAACTCAACATCTGCATCAATAATATGGGGGAAAAAAACACTGCTGAAGGAGAGGATTCAGAAACCCTTTGATTACAGCTTTCTGTTTGAGTACATAATCAACTTCACAGTCAGGTATTTTCAGGTCTTAGAATTATTAGTAGTGCTAATGTGCCTCAATAAAAGTGCTTTTATTCTTCTCAGAAAAGGCTGTGAAGCACACAGCTTCATTAATAAAACTTTTGAGATTTGTAGGTTAATTCGGTAGCCTCCTTATACTTGATAGACACACACTTGCCCTGATTTCTTGCTTGAAATGTATAAAATGCCAAGCAAAAAGATACGCACTGAAAAATTCTGATGAATTAATCCTAAACCTTAAAAAGTAGTTGTGAAGATAAAAAAAAAGTCAAAAATCTAAAATAATTTTAATAGCTAATTCTTTTTGTCCCAAAAGCCAAGGAACACGAAAAATTATCTTTCAAAAATAGTAATTTTCTTACTTTGGTAGTATTGTATTTTAAAGCATAAAATATAAGTTTAGTTATAATATCTAATTTAAGTCTCATAACAAACCTAGCTATGATGCATATTTAGATACATTCTATTACTCAGTTTTCCTATTTAAGAAAAATTCCATGTTAAAAAGATTATGATATTCTTGAGGTCCAAAACTAATAAATGACAAACGCTGCAAATGAGCTTTTGACTCCCAGTGTAGTATTCTTTAGACTCTATCAGGATCTATAAATATTTTTGAGCACATAACAAAATGTGTATATCATTTTCTATACTAAGAATACTTTAGAACACACACAGAAAGAATAAATTTTAAAAGCATGAGGTAAAAATAAATGTAAATAGAAGACCTGAGATTTTTAACCTGCTCTCAGCATACTTGTATACCCTACTTTGAAAATTATTGGTCAATAGTACATACACCAATTTATCCTCTGAATTAAAATATGTTTACCTCATGCAAAATGAAACAAAGGTCCTTAGATAACCTATGCCCAAAATTATGAATGAAGAAAAAGGAAAAACTGTGAAGGGCATTTTTGAGACAAAAAATTTTAAGATTTGATAACCATTTAGATATAAGGAGCATTGGAAAAGATATTCAGAATGATTTATAATTTTTTTCCTATAGCCATTAGGCAAATGCTGATGATTTGAGTTATGGAATGTAAGAGATAGGACATCTAAGTTTACTTTTATATTACTATTAATTTGAAAATCTTTCCATAGTTTATTGGCTACCCAGTTTTTCTCTAATATAAAGGATCTGTAAGTTCTTTTGCCTTTTTCTGCATTGGGATGATTGCCCTTTTCGTTTGATTTATAAGAGTTCTCAATAGATACAGATATTAACGTTTTGTCCATTTTATGTTCTTTGTGTCTGGCCTCTTTTCCTCAACATTTTGTTTGGGAGACATCCATATTTTCGTGTGTCATCATAGCGTTCATTCTTACTGTTGTATAGTATTCCATTTTTACTCCTACTAAGAGAATTTCCTAACTCAAACTGGGTTAAACAATAAGGAAATGTATTTTCTCAGATAACTGGAAGTCCAGATGTAGGACAGACTCTGGGTGTGACAAACAGAGCTGCAATGATATTATTAAGATATAAGTTTTCTCTCATCTCTCTGAACTGCTATTCTTACGATCACAGGATAGCTGCCAGGGTCAATGGGTCATGTGATAAGGTTTTACCAGCAGAATGTGACCAGGGGAATTTATATCACTTTCGCACTTGGCCAAGCCTTTCTTTTCCTTTCCCATATGCTGAAACCTGGACCTGAAAGTAACCTATTTCTACCACACAGATGAAACAATGACCTTGGGCAAGGTAGAGAAACATGATAAAAAGCATCTGAGACCCTGAATGACCACGTGGAGCATAGCTTCCCGATACCCTGAAGCACCTGAATCAGGAAGTTTATGTACCAGATTTAAAAATCCTGTTTTTAATAGTCACTGAATTGTTGGGCTTCTTGGTTATTAGCAACAGAGTCTTCACCATAACTTAAGTCAGTCCCATTAAGTTTAAAATACAATAGAGTTTTTGTTTGTTTGTTTGTTTGTTTGTTTTGGTACACGGGCCTCTCACTGTTGCGGAGCACAGGCTCCGGACGTGCAGGCCCAGCGGCCATGGCTCACAGGCCTAGCCGCTCCGCGGCATGTGGGGTCTTCCCAGACCGGGGCACGAACCCGCGTCCCCCGCATCGGCAGGCGGACTCTCAACCACTGCGCCACCAGGAAAGCCCCCTTTCTCAAATTTTCTCTAAAGTCTTTCTCAAATTTTCTCTAAAGTCTAATAAATCAGCATGAATAATGCAAAGACTATGCTGACAAGTCGATTCTGAATATGAATTTTTTAATAAGCAAAATCCCCTATGGATTAAACATAACATAGTTTAATTCAAATCATTAAGAGATGCTAATCTTAGTTTAAGCTTTAAAATCTGAAATTTGAGCATGATAACCTCATAAAGTCAGACGTGGGTATTATTGGTTTTCCTTGGTTCATATTTCCATTGCACAAATAGGTTTATATAGTGTCTATATCAGATAGGTAAAATATATATCAGGAAAGCAAGTTTATAGTAGAAAAATTAGAACTTATAATTGATCAATTAATCACTGAACAGAAATATTAATAAGTTTTTTCATTCACTCATGAAGATTTTATGACAAATTCTCAGTGAAAATCTGTTCCTTTAATCAAAATAGAAAATGGTATTTTGGCACTGGGATCAAAATCATGTTGCTAACAATTATTTAGTATATACTGATGATTTAATTTATTGAATAATTTGGTATCAGTTTCATCATGGCGATACTCATAAATTGGCAAATCTATGTCTAAGACTAAACAATACAAAGAATATTTTCAAGTATTCTTCAAATATTCAGTATGTTGAAGAAGTATAGCAAGGACAACTTGTTCTATGATCTACAAAAGACCCCATTTTATACTGCTTTGATTTACATCCTAATTTTTACAGATAAAAACATAAAGATGGTATACGTTTGTGAGTAGCAGCAATAAAAATTGCTGATTAAAAAAATGCCAACCCTCCTCACTGAATTTGCTTGCTAATATGACACACACTTTTGTTGCTCAATTCTATTATAAGCCCTCTTTTCACTGCACAACAAATCTGAAGTTATGAAAATGTCATTGTAACGAAGTATGGTAATCTGTAGTTTTAGGTTATTTTAGATCAAACTAGGGCCTAGACAAAACTTTTCTAAAATCAACTTTACCGATTTCTTAAACAGGTACATATTTTGATATAACAAAATATCTTTTATATTACTACATGATACTTCTCATCAGGTATCATTGGGGAAATTCAACAAAGTTGAGCCTTAACCCATTTATAGGGGCACTTGGGTTTCAGAATTTTTAAGACTTTTCAGGAATTATGCTCAAAAATATTCCTCATTTGTGTGTGTGCCTTATTACAAAAGTTTTTTTCACTATACTTATACATGATTTTAAAACAAAGGGTGTTTAAAACTGGTTAAACTAAAAATTTTGCTTAGTTCTTGAATCGCCAGTTGCCACAATCAGGAAATATTTTAAACTTTTTGTATTCTTCCCTTATTATAAAGGCTTTATCTCCCGTTTGTTTAAAAGGAGAGAAATATGTCAACACATTCGAAATATACATATATGCTAATACCCATAAAGTCACAGAGGAACAAAATACAGAAGGAAAGTAAAGTGACAGTAAAATATGCACTTGAAATTTCACAATTTGGATTATAATTCTTACTGATATATCTCTTATTTTGAAGCAGGTATTCTGCAGATAGCATTTCAATAAAATTTTTGTAACATTTTAAGGTGATGACATGTTCATTTTAATGGTGAGAAAACTAAGGCTTAGAGAGATTAACTAATTTACACCCAAAGCAGAAGTAGGGCCAATAAGCTTTTTTCCATTCTTCAATTACTACTGCCTCCTAAAAATGTTTTAATTCTCCCGCTGTTAGAAAACGACGTAAAGGGGATAGAACTACTTTTCATATACCTACTTATTCTCACCAAGTTTCTTCTCATATTTCTTGGTCATAGGGGAAGATCTTAATGTTCAAAACTATCAATTACTTTTAAGCAAAATGCAATGTCTTCAATAACCAGGATTAGAAAAAAATCTCAAAACTATTTTCTTTGGCAACTTGTTTTTATAATATATGCTATGAAACTTTTGGAATATTCCACAAACAAAACAAACATTCTAACTCATGATTTTTTTCTAGCTGTAACAGAAACTCTTCTCATTGTTTTCTGCCTCCTTAAACTGAAGTGTTCTCCACCACTTAAACACCCTTTTACACCTATGATTTTTACCAGGTACAATGGTATCCTCTTCATTACTAGGCAAAGGTGTTATTCGTTAACAAAGTACAATCAACTGATTTTAGAATATTTGTTAAGATAATCACATTTTTTTTTTCCTGCATTGAAATTACAACTGACACTTAAATCATTTGTTTTGGGACTTCTGATATACATATAATTCATAATTTCTTAAAAATTCTTAAACATTAGCAATATTAGGCAAAGTAGCTGTGTGCTATGCTGTCAAGTCTAAAATGTATAAAAATTATGAAATGTTTAGACTGTCTAATCTTTAGATTATTTTAAAAGATCACTGTTTCATAAAGCGAAAAGAAAATGAGTTTACAAAGGCTAATCAAGTGCAAATATTAAAAATAGGTATAATATATACATACATGTATATTTCTTAAAGAAACGTGTAAACATTTCACACACTTTAAATAATAGTCGTGGGATAGCTTTAGGTCATTTTAATGCACCAAATTTATTTGCCGATCAAAGAATCACTATAGGCAGATAGTTTAAAAATTCCCAGGGCTGGGGGTGGGGGGGCAGAATGGGGTAAACAAATCAGTAGATATTAGATGTATAAGGACTAGAGGCAGGGCAAACATGAGTTTCAAAATTATATATATCACCTTTTGCATAAAAGGGTGGTACTTCATAGGCTATCCAAGTAACACCGACTTATAAAAACAAACCAAATACTTAGGATGTTGGCCACATAAGAAAGCAGAGGCTGGAGGCTTTGGGAGACTTAAGAATGAACAAACTCAACCGATTCAAAATGTATTATTCATCCCTCAAAGAACCAAAACAGAGGGAAAAAATACCACAACACTCAGAAAACTTCAGGCATTAGGACGTGTTGACTGGCACCCATTTCTTGCTGTTTTAAAACCCGCCTCTCCGCTGCCTGGCCTCCCTCCACGGAAAAGAGCGGGGTGCAGAGAAGGTTGATCCGTACACGTGGACTCAGACGCCCCGCGCCCTTCTCAGCCTCTGCCGGCCGAACGCGACGCGCCCCCGGAAGTGGCCGGGCAGAAGGCGGGAGCGCGCGGCTCAGGCGCGCGCTAGCTGGGGGCAACCGGGAACGGAGAAGGAGGGGCCCGTGCGAAGCCCCGCCTCCCCCCCCCCCCTCGGGCTACAGCCAGGGTTCCGAGGGTTCGGTCTCGGGCTCCGGGGTTCGCTGGCCTGAGTCGGGTCTGCGTGGACAGGGCTCCTCCTTGTCCCCACGCGGGCGCGGCCCCTGCTGTTCGAGGTGCAACTGCAGCAGGGCCCGGCGGTACATGGCCTCCAGCTTCTCAAGCCGGGCTCTCAGGGCCCTGGGGCTGCCCTGCTCGTCCTCGGGGCCGCCGCCCCTAGCCCTCCTGTTCGTGCTGGCTGCCTCGGGGCCCGGGGTCGCCCTCGCCGCCTCCGCGTACGCCCCGTCACCACCCTCGCCGGGGAGCCGCAAGGCCTGACGGAAGAGACTGCGGTTCTCGCGCTTCAGCCGCCGGTTCTCGAGCCGCAGTCGGGCGTTCTCTTCACGCAGCCGCGCGTTCTGTCGGTCCCGCTCGTCCCGCGCGCGGATGGCCTCTAGGTGGCTCGCCGCCAAGTCGGCGAACCGCTCCTCCAGCTGCTGTCGGGCGCCGCCCGCGCGGCCTCGCCAGCCCCCGCTGCCGCCACCCCCACGAACGCGGCCCGGGCGGCCCTGCCCGCGGCTGTCCCCTCCGCCGCAGCTCCCGCGCCTGGTGGCGCCACCACGCATGCGCCACATCGTCCCAACCGCGCCGCCAGCCCCTTGGGCCGAGGGGGCCGCGCGCCCAGGCGCCAGCGAGTTTGGGGCCCGGCAGGGCAGTCGGGGAAACAGCGCAGGAGGAGAGAAGGTGGCGGGTGGCGGCTGCTGGCTTGGGGCCAGAGGAGGCCGGGAGTTTGCTCGGTTTGAGGCGTGTCTTGTCTCCTCGGGTGGAGCTGCCCCCCTGGGCCTGCGATCTCCAGGCGGGCTAACACACAATGCCCCTGGGGAGCGCCCTGCGGCTCAGCCCTTCGGCAGCGCGGGGAAAAGCGTGTATCCTCGGCCGGGCTCTGCCAGGGCTCTTCGGCGCGGGCCAGGGCACTGCAGGAACCAGCCGGCCTCGCCCTGTCTCCAGCGCAACCACCAGTTACCTTGCCTTTTACAGGGCAATCTCAAAGCAAATAATATTACAATGAGAAGTTCTGGGACAGCTTTATGGGGCACGTTGAAAAGCTATAACGGGTTTATTTAGAACCCAGCGGTTTAACCCACCTCTAAGCTTAAGGAAACATTCAACAGAGTGGAGCTGAGCACCTGTCATGAGGCCCTCAAGTGGGAACGGGGAGCTCTCAAAAGAATATAGGCAATTCCCAGTTTGTGGACAGCCAGGGTTCCACTTGGCAAATTGTTTGCAAGTCTATAGAAACGAGGTTCTACGTACTTGATGTGCTCAGGTCTGTTAACAAAACCTATGAAATTCAAAATGTGTCTCACACGTTTAAGAAACTTTACTCAGTAAATTCCAAAATTTCTGGGTGGATACAGCTCATTGAATGAATCACACTCTTTGTTTCTAAGGGACTCAACTTACACAATAATTGGATAATTGTAAAGTAAATTAAGGATAAGACACTGATGCCAGAATCCCATGGGAGAGAGAGTTGTTAGCCAGAACCTATATTTTCAACAAGGTCCCAGGTAATTCTTAGGTTAACTGAAGTCTTCAAACCGGAACAAGTAAAGGAACTAGAAGAGCATTTGAGAAACCTGGTTCACAGTTGGGGTTTTCCTTGAACAGTACAAACAAAGGTAAGTAACTAGGGGAAAAGATAGAATTATTAAACTTTTATCCTAAACCACCACAAACACAATCATCATTATCATTTCATGAAATCAAAAAGGATATATAACTTCAGAATTTCAAGAAATATAAATTTAGTTTTATGAAAGAAAAGACCATATCATTCTTAATTTCCAATAAAAGTAGATGGTGAAAACTTTGTTACAGACATACACCAACTTTTCTATGTATTACTGAACAAAAAATAAGTTTTTTCCCATAGTGTGTATAGAGACTGCAAGAAAAAATGCTGGTGTGTAAAGAAAGGTGATTAGTTCCCGATTTTAGACAAGAGCTTTAGGGAGCCCTGAGATAAGAAGATAGATATGCCACACAAGTTAGAGAAACTCTGCATAAGAAAGATTCAGTCACCCCTTGGGTGTTATGAATTGAGTACTAGTGTCTGTTTTGTTGTTGGCTTCACTCTTCTTACCCTTACATTAGTAAATCTACTAGTATTCTCTTTTTACAATTTGCCTGGTGGCGCCACCACGCATGCGCCACATCGTCCCAACCGCGCCGCCAGCCCCTTGGGCCGAGGGGGCCGCGCGCCCAGGCGCCAGCGAGTTTGGGGCCCGGCAGGGCAGTCGGGGAAACAGCGCAGGAGGAGAGAAGGTGGCGGGTGGCGGCTGCTGGCTTGGGGCCAGAGGAGGCCGGGAGTTTGCTCGGTTTGAGGCGTGTCTTGTCTCCTCGGGTGGAGCTGCCCCCCTGGGCCTGCGATCTCCAGGCGGGCTAACACACAATGCCCCTGGGGAGCGCCCTGCGGCTCAGCCCTTCGGCAGCGCGGGGAAAAGCGTGTATCCTCGGCCGGGCTCTGCCAGGGCTCTTCGGCGCGGGCCAGGGCACTGCAGGAACCAGCCGGCCTCGCCCTGTCTCCAGCGCAACCACCAGTTACCTTGCCTTTTACAGGGCAATCTCAAAGCAAATAATATTACAATGAGAAGTTCTGGGACAGCTTTATGGGGCACGTTGAAAAGCTATAACGGGTTTATTTAGAACCCAGCGGTTTAACCCACCTCTAAGCTTAAGGAAACATTCAACAGAGTGGAGCTGAGCACCTGTCATGAGGCCCTCAAGTGGGAACGGGGAGCTCTCAAAAGAATATAGGCAATTCCCAGTTTGTGGACAGCCAGGGTTCCACTTGGCAAATTGTTTGCAAGTCTATAGAAACGAGGTTCTACGTACTTGATGTGCTCAGGTCTGTTAACAAAACCTATGAAATTCAAAATGTGTCTCACACGTTTAAGAAACTTTACTCAGTAAATTCCAAAATTTCTGGGTGGATACAGCTCATTGAATGAATCACACTCTTTGTTTCTAAGGGACTCAACTTACACAATAATTGGATAATTGTAAAGTAAATTAAGGATAAGACACTGATGCCAGAATCCCATGGGAGAGAGAGTTGTTAGCCAGAACCTATATTTTCAACAAGGTCCCAGGTAATTCTTAGGTTAACTGAAGTCTTCAAACCGGAACAAGTAAAGGAACTAGAAGAGCATTTGAGAAACCTGGTTCACAGTTGGGGTTTTCCTTGAACAGTACAAACAAAGGTAAGTAACTAGGGGAAAAGATAGAATTATTAAACTTTTATCCTAAACCACCACAAACACAATCATCATTATCATTTCATGAAATCAAAAAGGATATATAACTTCAGAATTTCAAGAAATATAAATTTAGTTTTATGAAAGAAAAGACCATATCATTCTTAATTTCCAATAAAAGTAGATGGTGAAAACTTTGTTACAGACATACACCAACTTTTCTATGTATTACTGAACAAAAAATAAGTTTTTTCCCATAGTGTGTATAGAGACTGCAAGAAAAAATGCTGGTGTGTAAAGAAAGGTGATTAGTTCCCGATTTTAGACAAGAGCTTTAGGGAGCCCTGAGATAAGAAGATAGATATGCCACACAAGTTAGAGAAACTCTGCATAAGAAAGATTCAGTCACCCCTTGGGTGTTATGAATTGAGTACTAGTGTCTGTTTTGTTGTTGGCTTCACTCTTCTTACCCTTACATTAGTAAATCTACTAGTATTCTCTTTTTACAATTTATCAGATTAAAGCTACTTTGTTTCCTTTGTAGAATATCTCGTAAATTTTTGTACCTAACCACTGTAATGAACTATACTGAGTTTCCCAAAGAACACTGACAATGGTTATATGAGAAGGCCTCCACGTCCTACTCTCTACCGTGATCCGACCCCAAAGTGCTCTCTTTTGCCTTGATAAATTAATGAAGTAATATAAAATATCATGAAAAGCAGATAAAACTCATTAAGCAGAAGATCCAGCAAAATTGTCAGTTTGTTTTATGTATTTTACAGTAACTAATCTGATTATATACTCCCAAAAGACAGAACCCACTAATTCTGCCACTCTGCAGGCATGTGGCATATATAACTATTTTTATTTTACTGAAAGAAAAGAAGGAGGGGAAGAAAGAAAAGGGCAAAAAATAAATAAATAAATAATAAATAAATAAACCCAGGGTGGGGAGAGAAAATTGATCCAGCAAAGATTATCAATCACAATCATGAAGGTTATCTGTGCAAAGCAGTGAACATTCACCTTAGGGTTAATGGAGATTCCACCCATCTTCCCAAATAGGAGGTAGAGACAATGGATGTGATTTCTAAGTTGAAAGATGATTTGGAATAGAGTTACTAAAATGATCACTGCCCAAATTATTCCTTGTATTTAAATATATTTAAATTCACTTAGAATATTGTCAAGAATTGTATACCTGAAGATGAACATTACAGCATTTCTAAATATAGTAGGACAAAAGTTAGTAAAAATGGTTCTGCCGACTATTATTTGTTAGTAGACTACATATGAAAATATTATTGCACAAATAATATAACATATATGAAAGTAAAATGAAGAAATCTTAGAGAAAAAAATTATGGAAATGATAAAATTTTAAAGCAGTTATCCTTCAAAGAAGAGAATATAGAAAAACATAAGCTTTTAATTAGAAGATATACATAAAATAAACACTTGTGCTTTCCTTGAAAAATGGAAGCTTGTAAGCAGTAAAATTACTTGCTTACTAAAGAGAAAAAAGGCTCAAAGGACACAGATTGCTTTTTTCTGACATTGTAATTATTGTTCTTTAAGCTACCCCTACTCAAGAAAAAGAGATAAGAATTCTCCTATAATAAATGCGACAGTTTTATAAATAAAAATAAAAACTCCAACGGACTATGTGCACTTTGTGTTTAGAAAACTCTTAATGCCAAAGATTATTCCTTCACTAAGGTTATAAAATTTGTAGTAAAAGAGCAGAAAAAGTGGAAGTAAGTAATTTAGAGTACTTGATTTTGCTATTTCCCTGAAACAGCAACTTTTTAGTTTTGGGGGGACTAAAAAGGGGACTTTTTGTAAGTAGTATTATCAATTATTTTCTCTCTCCACACCCTCACTGCCCATTCTCTAACTGTTCAACACTTGTATTTCATTTTACGTAAGAGAAAAAAGATGAATAGATGAGGTGACAGTCACTGTGCTTCTTTTTTTTTTTTTTGCGGTACGCGGGCCTCTCACTGCTGTGGCCTCTCCCGTTGCGGAGCACAGGCTCCGGACGCGCAGGCTCACCGGCCATGGCGCACAGGCTTAGTTGCTCCGCGGCATGCGGGATCCTCCCGGACCGGGGCACAAACCCGTGTTCCCTGCATCGGCAGGCGGACTCTCAACCAATGCGCCACCAGGGAAGCCCTGTGCTTCTTAATATAATGCCTTACACCAACATTTCTGTAAATACTGGAGTTAAGAAAAGCTGTGTCAGCAAACTGGAGTGACACTGTTTTTTTCGCCTTCCACTTCCACTTCAGTACTTCTCAAAACCAACTTTGAATGACAGCTGAGTTCATTGCCCCCTTTCTCCCATCCTCCAAACAAGTTTTCTTTATTTTTATTTTTTTCCCCCATATACACTCTCTGGTATATATTTCTAAGTGCTGGCTTGAGAAAGAGGCCCTATTACATACATAGTTTCCTGTATCCCCAGTTGATTTCTAAGATTCTTTTACTGTCATACTTATTTGACTCTCATTTCTCCATTTTGAACCACATTTCTTATCAAATGAATCATATGTTAAGGTAATTTATGGCACACTCACATTGAGACAAGTCATCCTATATCAAACGCCTCTGTGTGGCCTCTCTCCTTAAAACATCCTATAATATATCATCAAATGAACTTGGTTAACAACTTTGACCAGGGTCAGTTGTATAATTATGTTGAACTCTTTAGTCTGGCAGGATGCCCTGGGTGTTTCTATGCTTACCTTCCATTATTCCTCTGCTGCTGTATTCATGCTGCTACTGAGAGTCTTTTGTCCTGAAGTTTGGGTGTAATGCATGGTCTGTGGACTGAACTGTACCCCTCCAAAATTCATATGTCAAAGCCCTAATTGCTAATGTGATGGTATTTGGAGATGGGGCTTTTGGGAAGTAATTAGGTTTAGAGGAGGTCATGAGGGTGAGACTCTCTTCTGATGGAATTAGTGCCCATAAAAGAAAGGACATCAGAAAGCTTCCTTCCCATCTCTCTTTCCACCTTGTGAGTACACAGCTGAAAGATGGCCATCTGCAAGCCAGGAAGAGAGCTCTCACCGGGGAGTTGAGTCAACTGGCACCTTGTTCTTGGACTTTCCAGCCTCTGAACTATGGAACTATGAGAAATAAAGCCTTGTTGTTCATACAGTACGTTTCATTTTTTGTCTCACCTATCTGGATTGTAAAGAATCCATCCAGGGAAAGTTTATACCCTACCATTTCATACATTTGTCTTAGATCCCCTGAACTCAAGGTGTTTTTCCCTCTTTTAGACATTGATAACGTACTGCAATACCTGTTGCAGTAAATTGATGCTGAGGTCCTTCTTGTACAAGTAGATCTGTACAAGATATGAGTTCCTGGAGCAGCTTATATTGTGTGTGTGTGTGTGAGTGTGACCCAAATATTTCTTGAATGACTAGGATATTGAAAGCATTAATTCCTCATTCTCTTATATAATCTTAAAGGATGATTTTACCAAGTAAAACTTTAACCATTTAATAGTCAATAAAGTTAACCTATATATCCAAGAGCTGAGTAACTGAAACTCACCAGAAAAGGTTTTTAGAATGCTGACAATTTTCAGACTGAACTAGGAAGGAGGTTGGCATTGCCTTGTTAATGACAAGCCTTGTTAAAGACTTATCTTAATATATAGTGGGTCTTTATATGTAGATTTTTGAATATGTAATAAATAAGAGGTACAGGTTTTGGAGTAAGACATACATACCCAGATTTCATAAACACCACAACCCTCCCACTCCAGATGTATGACCTTGGGCAGCCTTCTGAAGCCACAGTTCCCTCATTTGTACAATGGAATAAAGTAGTATCTACCTGATGGGGTTCTTGGGAAGAGCTCTTAAAAATCTTAAAATAGAGTCAGCCAGCAAGGATTACACACTAACTCTTGATACTATTATTAATTTGTTGTTTTTATTTTATAAGGCATTTATAGAATGAGTTCTTGTGAAGAGCCAGTGGTATTTAAACTCCCCATATGAGTTATTTGCTTAAGGAGCTGCCCCAAATATAATATGCAGCCCCTTTGCAGATATGATTTTTATTTTTTGATAGTTCTCATTAAATGTTTGGGTTTTAAAAATCCATATTTTGTAAGCTCCATGTGCTGAAAAACTTAGTTAATCACATTCTGAGCTTGGGATTTGCTAACATTCTCTCTAAAGCCCTAGCTGAACACGGTTTTATTTTCTGGGAGCAGATTTATTAGGGCTATGAAGAGCATGTATTGATGCTTGGTAGCATCAATATCTCTTTATTGGAATAATTACTAGAGGGTTAGGAATTGAGAATATTGATTGCATTTATTTAATCTTTTGATATGGACAAAAATATTAAAAACCATCAAACCACTGCCCTTTGACAACATCATTTAATTCTAGCTACAGGGAAAACTGTGACATAACAAAAGCAGCATGACTTATCTGTCTTAATTAGGATACTTTCTACAGTGGGGGAAAGACCCTCCTTCCTTTAAATATAAAAGCACTAGCCAGACTAATAAAAGAGGGCAAGAGCATTATAGGTTAAGCAGAAAGTAATGTAGCTAAGAGCAAAAGGTATCCACACAGAACACTTGGCCAAAACAAGTCCAAAATGGAGACTTTTTAATGTGGGAAATGTCTTTGTTAGTTCTAAAGTGGTGTCTCCATGCTACATGTTTGTAGATTGCATTATTCCTTAAAGGGTCTGGACCTGCGCTGTACACTAGCCACAGGTGGCTATTTAAATTTCAGTTTAAATGAATTAAAATTAAATAAAATTTAAAAATTAGTTCTCACGTTACGCTAACTACATTTCAGCTTCTCAGTAGTCACATGTGGCTTAGTGGCTATCATGATGGATTGAACAGATATAGAGCATTTCCATTATCACAGAAAGGTCTATTGGACAGCACTGGGACAATCAGTATACCCCACTTCTTACTCTAATCATTGGTCTCAATCTGCTGAAAGCCATGGTGAAGTTGATATTGGAAAAGAAAATGCAAGAGATCACTCTGCATATTTCCAGCATTTTCTCTATGTTTGATTTCATGCCAATGAAACAGTTTTTTGTTTGTTTGTTTATTTTATTTTAAGAAAAAAGGCCATATATTTTAGGGTAAGGATGAAAATATAAGTGTTACTTAAGCAGACACCTTTGTATTATGAATTAGTCCAGTTTCTTACACCATAATAATTAGCAACCAATAAAGCAGTTAAAAAATAAAGCCATTTAACTCGATTTTCACAGAAATTATTAAATTCCAAAGTTACAGTTTACCTAGACGCAGAAGAGCAGTAAGAACGTTCATATCTTAATATCTTCCCGAACTTCAACGTATTCAAGAATAAAGACCTCAGACCCAGGCAGGCCAATGTACCCTGCAAAATTTTCCCTAAAAACAGTACGGCTGAAAAGTGGCTCTCCTAAAACAGAAGGTACTTTCAGAAGAGATATAGAACCGAAACACACAGGCCAACTGAGTGACGCGGAAACCACCTCATGCAAGAAAGAGAAACGCGGCAAACACAAGTAACCCACATTCACGTCTCAGAACCTGTCACGGTCTCAGAATAACAATCAAGGTTGATTGTAACATCCTACCTCTCCAGTGACAGGATGGAAAGTTTTTAATGAAAAGTTATAAACAATTAAATGAATGACAGTCCTAACACACTTCCTGGAAAAGATTCTTTTTTTTTTTTTTTTAAACACTTCATTAACAATCTGGAGTATCTTTAAACAAGTATCTTCTCTTGACCTCTTTCTCTATTCTGTTAGGATAAAGTGAGTATTTTTAATTCTCTTTACTGTTAGAAGTGCCTGTCATATGCAGTAGATGTGTGCATGGAATATGTCACAAATTGGAGGGGAAGCAGAGAAACTTGCTCAAAGCCTCTTCCCTTCAAACCACTTATTCCAAATGCCAAGTCTTTCCCACGTCCCCCAGCACACTGAGAACATCCTGCTCTCGCAGCCACCTGCCCTTCCTTCCATCAGGCAGACAGTGACAGCAACGCCACCTCCTCACAGAGGTGTCCCAGGCAGTGATGGGGGCCAAGCCCTTGTCTCCCACCCGTCGGGGTGAGATGGGAAGTGGAGGGCAGGTAGGTGGCAGCAAAAACACAACTGCCGGCATTGCACAGATATTTTCTCGGCTTCAAGTACACAGCACTAGAAGGATAGGGAATTAGGGTCAGCCTGCTTTCCAGAGCAGGTGTAGATTCATTCATTCACTTAAACATTCCTGAGACACCTCCTATGTGGTTGGCAGCGCTGGTTCAGAACTGGAGGCTGAGGCTCACGAAGGCCAGCAGCGCAGCACGAAGCGATGGCGGAAAAGCATTATTATTTGTTTTATCTTCTCTTAATGGTTTCACCTCAAATCAGGAACACGTCCTGGAGACCAGCGGGCTCACCACGACCGGGGAAGGGGCATCCTGGGAACTCCAGTTCCGGCAGGAATCTGGCCGCTGGCGTGCAGGGGCCGGGGCCGGGGCCGGAGCGGGCTGGAGGCGAGGGACCGCGGATGCAGGCGAGGTGCGGAGCGCCCATGGTCCCGGCCCGGCCCCTGCCCCGGCCCTGGCTCCACCAGGAGCGCGCCCGTTCTCCATGCTTTGTTTTTTTTTTAAATCAACCCTGAACCGATAGGGCCCTCTTATTCTTAAGCATATGTATCTAAAATAGTGATTCTGGCTCAATCTGAGTTCTCCAGCTACGTACACATCACTGAAGGTAGTAACAGGAGTCTGGGAATGATTTCTAATTAGAACTAAGTTACCTACCAGCTATCTTCAGAAGGGTGCAAAAAAACAAGTAATTTATTTTTTCTTCTACCACTGCCCCTCAAACCCATTCTGTCACTCTTCCTTCCCTTCCCTTATATAATATCTCGAGAAGAACCATTAATTTGCAACTTATTCTGAATATTAATGAACAGTCCTCATTTTCAGATATTAAAAGTCCACTGCAATATAATTCAAAACTTAAAACGCTCATCCAATGCCCTGTTTCTCATCTCCTCACAGCACTGTCACTACCCATTCCCTCCCAGATTGGAATTAACCAGCCTTAATGGAAAAGGAGGGTGAAACTGATGTTTATTCTCTTCCATGCTTCACCTCCTCACCCACCCTCCTGAAGTCATCTTCAGCTAACCCTTAACCTTTAAGATTTATCCAGGCAACAGTGTCCCACAAACACCAAGCGTCTCACTACACTCCACCTGTCGAAGCATACACTAAGAAAGAATATCATTTTCTGCAGTTAGAGTATTCTGCTTCAGGCTGAATGTCAGTTTCCATTCTGTGGACTACTCACATGATCTAGCTGTGGCTCTTCTGAGGGACTTTTACTTAGAATACGTAGGGAGTGGGAACCTCAGGAAAACACTCTCTGTTAGTCTCTTCCAAGATGTTCATATCCCCAGTCTTCTCTCTGATCATGCTGCCCTCTTATATACAGGACAGTGAATCAGTTTCCCAGTTCAAATCCCTTGATGAAGGTTCTCAATATGGTTTAGCCTCTCAGACAGGTATGCACCTATAATCAATGTCTAGTTTTGGCACTTCAGCTGAGATGAGGACAAGTTCTACCATATTTCAAAGAGATATGTGTTCTAGTGAAGGCCGTACATTCATTCAATCAAGTAGTATTTAATAAATTCAACTATGAACCAGTATTTTAAAAACTTAAAATATATAAAGTGCCTAGCACATTGTAGGAACTTGAACATGTATTGCCACTACAGTTGTAAACTCTAAACTTACAAGCTCTCAGATTATGCTATATCCTTTCTTCTGCTCTGTTTTCATTAAATATTTCATCCAATCCAATAACCTTATTTTATTTCTGTGCCAGTGCTTTCCAAATTTCTCTCTCAACCCCAAAATTCTACTGAGTTCCAGCTTCATACATTGATTCTCACCTGACGTGTTTTCATGACTATCTCACAGGTGTGTCCAACAATATCAAATGGAACTCTTACACTACCCTGCTCTGCTGACCTGTTTAGCAATTAGTCCCACCATCCATCTTGTGGTTTAAGCCAACTGTCTTCTTTGATTCCTCCTTCTTCCCTATCATTCCCACCCCTGGTACTAGATCCATCTCCAGTTGTTCATTTCTTCCTCTAAAAAATCTTGTTTTTTCTCAGCATCTCCTCTGACAACAGATTAGTCCAAAGCACTGGCCTATGCTGCAACTGCTTTGCTGGTCTCAATATTTACCCTCTCAGATCCCTTCTGCACAGAGCCACCAGTGTGACTTTTTGCAAGCATGAATATGAGCATGCTGTTTCTCTGCATAAAACCCTCCAGTGGCTTCCCATTATGCTTCCAATGAAATCTAAAACTCTTATCATAGCCTACAAATTCCTGATAATCCCTGGCTCCTGCGTACTTCTTAAGACTCATCTATTTTTATCACCTACTTTTCTACTACACTCTAGCCATGCTGGCCTCTTTAATTCTTGGAGCTTGTCAAATTGTTTCCTGCTTTAGAGATTTTGAACATTCATTTCTAGCTAATTGGAATGTATTCTTCCTCTGCTCCGTGTGACTTGTCATGATTTAAAAAAATCATTTAGATCTCAAGTTAAATATTCTTTCCATCAAGGTTTTCCTAGATGACAACCATCTTTGCTCTCTTCACTCTATTCACTTACTTCAGAATGTTGACAATTAGCCTTGACTATATTTTATTAAATTTTCCACTAATCTGTAAGTTCCATTTTAATACTACATTTTGTTTATCTATTCTGCCAGTCTGTAAGAGGCAAAGAAATAGAGCCCATATCGGATTTGTTTATCCTTTTATACTATCTAGGATAATATAGGTGCTCAATAAATATTTGTTGAATAAAAAATGAATCCAGAGGTGACCAACAGTTCTTTTTCAGCTGTTAACTTGTACAAATTCTTGATTATTAAAAATGAAGTTACTACTGAATTTATTTTTACCAAGGCTAATTTTTCAAATATTACGAAAATAAGAGGACTTTGGAGTTCAAATATTGATAAACAATGGCTTCGTTTGATCATATCTGCAGGAAGTATCCAGATTTAGAGAGAGATTCACCAAGAAGAAGTGATTCTACATGATGTGCTTCTAGTCCCAAAGCAACTTCAATCTTAAGCAAAAAAAAAAAAAAAAAAAAAA
>NW_006783288.1:1950157-1968267 GCF_000442215.2 Lipotes vexillifer
GAGCGGCTGGGCCCGTGAGCCATGGCTGCTGAGCCTGCGCGCCCGGAGCCTGTGCTCCGCAACGGGAGAGGCCGCAGCAATGAGAGGCCCGCATACCGCAAAAAAAAAAAAATTGTCTACCTTTCTCATCATATCCTGTAACATTAGATTCTCCCCATGATGAAACCTGAGACAGCAGTAAGTTAAAGCGGAAGTGTGGGCAACAGGCAATTGATGAGGAAGCAGGTAGAATATATTAAAACAACAACAAAAGAAAAACAGAAAAACACTGAGGACTTAGCAATAGGCAAAAATGCGGCCAGCGTAGTAGGTGGAGTTAATTACCTCAGCATCCCTGAGGACACTGAGCAGATACCATCACCCAGTCACCACTTTTTAGTTAAATGGAAACTACATCAAAGAGCTCACAGTAATTACTTACAGACTGAGAGAAAAGTATTTGCATGAGATTGTGGAGAAGCAGAGAATAAGAAGTGGGAGAAGACTGTGTACCTCAAAAGAGAATAATGGAGTGAAAAGAGGACATCTGAAAAGCATGCATCTGAAGTAGTGGCCACACAGAGTAGAAAGGAAATTAGAGGTTGGTCCTGCGTAATATTAGGTTTTAACTTCTCTTGAGTGTATTTTGGCTAGAACATAGATCCTAATTTCCTAGGATATAGCCCAGAAGTACATATAGTTGAAGTTCAATATGCCATTTTAAAGTAGATGGATAGATAGCTGAATGATGAAATGGATAAGCAATGTGTTGGCAATAATATGGCAATAAGAGACGGCAAGTAAGTGACACAAGGGCTAGTACCTATGCAGATATCACTAATCCCACTTTCTTCCTTGCTAAGGTTGAATTTGGATTCAATCTTTAAAACTTTCTCAACGCAGTGCTCCCCTACTAAAGTGTGGAAGATCTAATTTCAATTTCTTCCACCAGCTACTGAGAAAGCAAAGAGTAGAGGCTAGTTGTTAGCTTTCAAGGACAACACTGTTTGGATACCCCTAAACTGTTTGAGTGTTATTACTCAGTATTTTAGCTGTAGCTAAGTGAAAGAGGTAACAATACCTCTTTGCTTGCGCTATTAATTCTAGCTAACTTTGGACAAATCATTGAATATGTTCCCCCAGATCCATAATCTCATGAACTATCTCATGACCCACATGACACGTTAAGTTTTGGGTCTGTTACTGTTTCTCAATGGATGAAATGTTATACATATATGAAATATAAAGGCATTGATATATACATTTTTCTTTATGCAATTGAAAATAATTATTTCTATATACCTTTATCTTTTTACAGCATGTGGTAATAATAGAGACACATTCGTTTCTTCTAGGTCATTTGAGTTACTTATAACAAGTGTAGAATAAATTATTGGTCATTTACTTCCCTTTATTTACTTGCTACTGAGAAATATACCACCATTTGGCCAGCTCTGCAGTGTAACATTAGTGATGATCCAATGAGTGGGATGAGATGGAAGCATCCCAATCATCAGACCTACTCTCAAAGCAAGCTCTGAAACCTTTTGTTTGAAAGACTAGAAATAATACTCTCCCAGTTATTCCAGATATCAACAAACAACAAACAAAAGCCAAATCTCTTCTAAAATCCTCTTAAACATCTCAGATCAGGACTGTCAGCTGAGCCTATTGTTGCTTAGAGATTTAGAAGTTTCAGGGGAGGGTGCAAGAGGAGCACCGTCTGCTTTAACAGCACTGACTTGAAAAAAGAAAATTTTTTTCCACCACCTCACAAGCGAGAGGCATCTGTCTAGAGATGAGACGAAGGGGTGTCAAAACAGAGCTATCCATCAGAATATGACTTAAGGAAAAAGATTATTCATATTTAGAAAAGTATAGTAATTGAAGTCCATAGAATGAAGGCTAGGACAGACATACTTGCTAACAGGACTAAATGGGGAGTATCTGCGAGTGCAAATGTGCTTCACATTCCATTCCCAGGGAATGTGCTGTCTGATTTGTTTGTCTGCATATTTTTAATTTTAATTTAGATTACTTTGTGACACTTTGATGGTTATCATCTCTGTCTGTTGTTTTCTATTTTAGTGTACAGATAGTGCTTACTCCCTAAGAAAGTGAAAGACACATTCATGGCCTCCAGCAGGGCTGAGGGTCCTTGTGGCAACCACTCTGAGGCTCCCTGGCCAGGGATGGGGCAGGGATGGTAGCAACCCACAGGCAGTCTGTCCTCTGCCAGGTCAGCAGACCTGCTCCCGCAGAATCTTACACTGTCAGTAAGTAAAATTCTAACTTCTTGTTCCCATTATTGTTTTGTATTTCAGGGAAATGGCAGTAGGTTTGCTGCTAGAAAGGCTGGAAACTACTACCCTAGATCCTTCTTGCCAGTGAAACTTCAGCTCCGTTCAGGGATAATGAACAGGAATTGATCACTTCCTTTAAAACCCATCTTGCAAAGGTTTAAAGGGGAGGGAAGTGAGTTAAGTGAGATAATATGAGTTCCGGTAGATAAAGACATGATTAGAAAAATTACAGGCGTATTAAGATTTCCTATTCTTATTTCCCACCTAGAGGCTTCATCACATGTCTCAGAGGAGTTGTCCTGGTTTCCCATATTTTTTTTTAACATAACAAAATGTTTAATAGAATATTTAGAATCACAATCCTTATTACGGTTTCAGAATATTCTTCATGTATGACGTATACCTACCTAATGACCTACTGGCAAATGAAAAACGTGAAATAGATATTTAATAATTCCCAATCAATTCCTTGTGTTCAGGGTTCACCCAGTTATGAACTGTTCAGAAATTATTACATAGTCAAAGTAAGTGGAAAATTAGTTCTCCTTCTCTTTGTTAGCCTCTGTCACTTCCTCACTGTAGTTTTATCATTTCTTATTCCATTGTCTAGTTGCAATTCAAATCTATGTCTATCAAACTGAAACTTATAGTTTAAGATTTTTGTTACTTCTAGATAAAAACTACCAAAAGCGATATGCAAGTTTAAGTATGTAAAAAGAGAAACATATTTTAGAGCAACTGAAGAGGCACTAAGCATACAAATATAGGGTTTTCTTAAGCATAAATATATATATATCTATATTTGAGTTTCATCACTATGTATTCAGATAAAATTCTTACATGCATTGGAAGTCTTCAGATTTACCCCCAGCATAATCAGCATGACCTCTACTGAAATGTCTGCTGGTTTCAAATAAGACAATTGTGAAAATTCCAGCAGCTTCTGATAGCATTAATTTATGAAAATGTCACTCTCTGACCTTGGCATGCTGCAGTTCAATTTTTCAATGAACATCTAGTTCTTAGAACTTCAAATTTCATGTTGTCACTGGAGGCCCAACAACTTGCTTTTTTGTCATGTGTTCTGGACCTGACATAGGGCTGTATGTATCAGGTTCAGGGAAAAGACATGCAAGGAAGCCAAATCGTTTTTCTTCTAAATATATTCCTCAAATTCATAAACACTTGTAAATGCCAAATTAAGGAGCTACAGTCAATTCTTCTTTTTTAAATATCACTACTTATTGAAAGAAAATTAGTAAATCCAGTTGAAATCCTCAGGTTTTCCCCATACCAATGAAAATAAACTGACTTTGTCTTGAACAGAAGCCAGGGTCTCTGATCTCAAGAAGTTTGCAGCAAATAATGGACACTGACATTTCCATCTACCTGTGAGGTAGGCAGTAAAGAGCGTTGAGTATGATTTTGAACAGGGTTGACTTTCCCTTATAACACTGTGCCTCATTTAGATTCTGGTGCCAAGCATCAATGTTACTGGGCCTTCGTACCTGGATATCTGGAGACAGAACACTAACCGTGTGGAGTGAGTACTTCGAAATGAGACATAAGTCAGAGCTCACTGAGTTCGTGCTCATATTTCACTGGAGCCTGAGATATAGTTTTTCCCTCATGTTTTCAGGCACAGTATTCACAGGTCTAACTTAATATCCAAAACTCATAATTATTTGTAATATAGCAGTAAATAATGCACATTATATATGTATGACCACAGCGAGAAATTCATTTTGTATAAGATCTCATGTGTTTATAGATATGCATATATACAAAAATATGTCTATATATATGAGTATATACCTGAAGAAGAATGTTCACAAAATAATACTTAACCTACTATATGTGTTTGATATTTTTATTGTGTTCAATTTAATCTGCAAAAACATTTTTGGTTCCTATCCACTAATACACTGCAACCCACAGCTTTACAAACACTGTACTAGATATCTAAGGAGCTATATTATATTATATTACTAGTGGTACACACACCTTTTAAATCTAAAACATAAAACACGTTTTAATATAAAACATTATTGTTAAAAATTATATTTCTTTTGCTGTCTGTCATGGTTTCCTTTGACTATAAGAATAGTTATTTTAATAAATATATTTTGGGTTTAAGACTGTTATTTTTACTGAGTTGTTTTTTCTTTTGATTAGCTATTTCAATGGAAACTTTTAAGGAGATTCAAAAGAAGAGAGCGAGAAAATCTCTTAGATTATTTCCACAAAGATATGGTAAAGTGGCCAGTCCTTGAAAATACCAGAAAATAAGAAAAATGCCTTCTTATTAATTTCATGGAATCTTTAGCAAATCACTTGTAATTTGCTGTTTTCTTAAATGTTCCCTGAAGTTACAAGACTTAAACTATTAACTTAATGTATATGGAAAATTTCCTATACAGACCATAGATGGTCTGTATAGGATGCTAGGAAATTTTTATGGATGAGCCTCAAAATAATCATTTTGTAGAAAAGGAAACTGAGGATGAAGAAAGATTAAGTAATTGGATCAAAAGCTGGTTAGCAGAGAAATGGGCCTAGAATTCATATTTCCTCATTCATAGTATGTTGTATTTCCACTACAGCAGCTTTTCCCAGTCTTTTCTGATCTTAAGAATTATTTAGGGTACTTATTAAAAATGAAAATTTCCAAACACTGTTCCAGAAGATTGTGAGTCAGTAAATCTGGGATGAGACCCAGGAGTTTTCACTTTTCACAAGCATCCTAGGTGATCCTTACACTCAGGCAAGTTTGAGAATCACTGCCTCTGATTATTTTAATGACTGGATTATTTGTTTCTGCTACAATACACACAATTGGTTGCTGAATGTAAAATTGACAGTTTCAGTCAAAGTACAACAAATTTCTCACTATCCCATAGGTACGTGAAGAAAACTGAACATCCTTAATGTTTTGAATAAGTTTTGCCCATTTAGAAACTCGTAAAGGTGTTCTAATCATAGAGATTTGAATTTAGCATAATAACAAAATGTATACTTCCCATGTGTTAAAAGAGTCTTGCTTTCTATGATACTCAGGCTGGTCTCAAAGACCATGAGGACCCTTTAACAGCCTTCTCTTAACACTCCTTGACATCTTTTCATTCGATAACTCTCACAATGTTGCCACTTCATCCCCCAGGTCTGCCAGGTAACACTGCAAACCTTGCAATCATCTAGAGCTGCTATACATCTGAGAGTTTAAACTTTCCTTTGTCTACCTCTGACTACAAATCCCCATCCCTCCAGATGCCATCTGCTTTTGCCATACAGCTTCATCACTGAAAACTCCAATTTCTCAACTTCCATTTTTTTGTTTCCTGTCTGAACTTCTCTGCACTGTACTCTAGCTACATTGGCCTCTTTTCAGATCCCTGGACATGACAAGCTCCTTTCTCTATCTAGAGTATTCTTCTGCTAGCTTTCATATGGTTTTCTCTTCAAACTTCAGGAGGGAATTCTTTCATGACTACCTACCTATGGGAGCTGATCACTTCACCCACTCGTTATCATCTTGGCTTCCTACTGCTGCCCCTCATAGCTCTTTAACAACCTGCATATATATATATATATATATACATACATATATATATATATATATATATATATATATATATATATACACACACACACACATATATATTATATATATATATATATATATATATACACACACACATACATACAAATATATGTTCTTACTTGGACTATAATAGGCTATAGGCTCTGTGAGGGCAAGCCCCATGTTTTTTTTACTATTATATTTCCAACACCTAACATAACGTCTAGGTTTTATTAGTTAGTTAATATGTTAACCTACACATTTCACACGAACCTGTTACTACTCTTAACTCTTTGTCTCAAAAAATAAAGGAGCATTTAGAAAGAAGATGGGATATCTCAGAAACTATTTGGTAGAAAAAGCTATCTGATCTCAAAAAATGAGAAATGCAGAGAAAAAAGACAAATGAATACCCTGTTTATCAACTAGGCAGAGCTAACCTTAAAATGTCTCAGGATGTTTAACCTCTGTAATTTATTTTAAAATACTATATTTAGTTGCTATTCCATTAAATGTTCAAATCTCATTTTCACCTATCCCAAACATATTGTACAGTGATTCATCAGACATCTGTGGCAAGTAAATATACACAGTGTATTGTTAGAGTATCAAGTATGTGTGTATCCATTTATAGTATAAGCAAAATTAAACCTGATCTGGAAAAAAAAAGTGAATTCTTCAGATCTGACCACTATTGTCCTATTTTCATCCTTAGAACCTACATTTCCATCGTACAATTTTCAGATCACTTCCCACCTTTAAATGCCAGAATTTATAGGAAATTGTTCTTTTTCTCTGTATACAACTTTGCTAGAGGAGCCCTTCTGCAATGAATGTTGAATGCTGTTAAGCCCTATTTATGACTTTAATAGCTTTGTATTAATGAAAAAATCAGATACCCTTTATAGACCCACCCTCAGGGGTTCATCTAGGAGATGTTCTATTGATGTGAGAGTTAAATTGATTTCTGCCAAAGATGAGAAAGTAGAAAAAAGTTTCCAACTGCATGTGGATAATGAAATGGCTTGTTTTATCACAAATATTCACTGCACATGTTTTCTACTTATTCCTTCTAATGGCTGTCCCCTGCTTTTCATATAGCTCAAATCCAGATGTCTAAACTGTTATGTGTATCAACAGAAAAAGGGAATGAACAGAATCTCATAACATTTTATTGAGAAGAGAGTTAAACATAGAGATATCATTCCTGCATTTTGATTTGTGTGTGCATTTATTTGGATAATTGGAAAGTTTGTTTTTTATGAGTTAGACTTCCTGGAACAATTAATTGAGATTTTAATCACTACATCTATAAAAATAAAGTTACATGCGCAGGCTAAAAACTTTCTAGCACAGAACTGTATTTTTTTTCCCCTCTTCCTTTAAAGTATCAGGAATTTCCAAGCTATCAACATTTGCTAAATCTGGTCATGCATAGCCTTCAAAAATAGGTTTCATTTATTTTCAAAATACTTTCCATTTCAGTAGGTTTCCATGAAGTGAAAACATTTACCATAATGGATGAATTTCATCAGGGAACTGTTTAACAGTGTCCTAAATGAATAGAGTAAAAGCATTGCAAAGATATAGTAAAAAAGAAGTAAGCCTCTTTCAAAAACAAAAAAAAGTGCTAAAATTTAAAGCCAAGCCTTATTCTGCAAATTGGACGGTATCCCAGGTATTTTGCCTAACAGTGAGTGAGGGCCGCAGAGAAGTCAGGGATGAAAGAAAAATCTGGAGTAGAGTTAGCTGGATTAGACTCAGCTAGACTAGGTCTGGTTATAGAAGCAAGACCATCATGACCAGGGGAGTTTACAGTGAAACTGACACACAGGCCAGGAGTTGTGATGTTGCCAAGGTAGAACCGATATTGATGTAAGGTGCCTGGAGGCAAGACAGAGAACCAGAAACTAATGACTCATTTCAAACATGAGACCACAAGATGAAGCAAAAGTCAACTTGAACAAGAAGAAACGGGAAGGAAGAGAGTGGTAAGCACCAGCCAGAGCATTTGCATGAAATTAAGTTAGACATATGTATGTTTTCTGACTCATGAAGCCAGGGATGAGATAAAAATTCAGGCGGCAAGTCATGGGGTATTTTATTTTGATTTGAATATAAGTAGTCATCACAATCAATGAATACAATTGGTCGTTCTCATCAGTTTGTATGTTCAGACCCTTAAAAATGTTAGGTGCTCCATACACAGCTGTAAGAATGAATGAGGAAGATCTCTATTACTGACATGGAGTAATTTTCAGGATGGATTTTTAAGTGCAAAAGGCAAGTACAAAAGAATATAGCATACAGCCTTTCATAAAGAAAGACAAGTAAGAAAATATCAATATATCTGCTCATTAGTGCAAAAAGTAATTCAGGTAAAAAAATTCAGAAACAAATGAGATGGGTTACCTCTGGGGTGGTGGGAATAGAGTGGAAAGGAGGGGGAATGAGAATGGGAGTGGATCAGAAAAGGAGAGTAAGAAAAACTTCTTTGAGTGTACCTGTATGTACAGTTCTGCATCTTAGAATCATAGCAATATTTTATAAACAGAAGCAATAAATAATTAAATTCAAGCTGGATATAGGGGAAGGACTGAAAATGGAATACAAAAATAACAAATAAACCTAATCCTATTACAAATGAATAAATAGTCCCACTGCAGGCGTCAGAGAAAAATAGACTAAATGACCCCATAAAAAAAAAAAAAGTATTTTCACAAGATACTGTAAGCCTAAAGAAATAAAGAACTATACACAAGTATAAGGCTTCAGTTGGTAAATCTGATTTCACTGGAGTATGAATTAGCAATTCTGTGACTAACGTATGTCAGTGTATCTGATAGTAATGGATTGTGGATAATGAGACACAGGTTTCTCACTATCAGAGAAAGGAGTTACGACTAAGGGAAGGAGAAGGCTAGAATGAACTAGGTGATGTTAGATTGGAATTGGAAATATCAGTTGGAACTGATGGATTTTATTAGAAATAATGTGAATTGTTAGGAAATAGATGTAGATGTGTATATACAAGGGTTACTATACATACAAATATTTTCTAGCTGTATTCACTGAGATGGCATAACAGCAATGACATCCCAGTAGCAATGAGCAACACTCTATGCCTAGATCTTGGTTTCTATAAACAATTCCCCAAAAACACTTGAAAAATGACTGATTCTAGGGCTGGGAAATTACTGAGGAAGTACAAGATGAGCTTGGAATATCTTAGAGTTCTGAAAAGTAAGGAAGTGTTAAAACAAAACAAGGATGAAGGTCACAAAAGCCAACGTAAAGATGTTTCCAACAGCTGAAGCTGAGACAAGTTAAGGAAAAAACTAAACAGTAATAAGCAATGGATAATAGCACATCAAATAAAATAAATCTCCAGGAGTCTATGTTGATATAAGTAATTAAATACATAAACAAATAAATGGGGTAAAAGAGGTAGCTCTTCCTTATACTAGGATTGCAATTAATAAATGTAGGAGGAACGATAGAAATTTGCCATTTGGTGAACATTTTAGTAATAGGTACTGTAGGCAGGAGTAGCTAAAATTACTGGGTGAAAGTATGATGAGAAACAAAGTATTTGCATAGTCTCAAAGTATCTCTTACGACATATTTACTACTTTCAAAAGAAAAATTTGAAATTTTACAATGGAGAAACTTGGCAAAAATCTCTAATTGACGTTGCCAAAAACAAGACATAGCATCAATTCCTGAACATTTTCCTAAGCTCTGTAGCCATTTACCTGAAAACTTAGAAAACACCACTTCCTATGTGAGAAAACATAGAAGCATTACTTCTGTTGGAGTGATTTTCCTCCTTCTGACTTTTCAGGCACAGTATTTCATAAAATGTACCCTGTGCAACTAAATAATGCTACGGACTTCCTTGTAGTTTCAAGTCTGATGACAAGGAAACTGTCTGGTTTAATGTCTCCTGAGCTTATTGGAAGACTCTAGCATGCGAGCTGAGCTTTAGACAGTTTTGACCAAATGACAGTCCTTCTCTATGTAGTGACAGAGATAATCTGACCAACTGAATGGACCTTGACTACCACTGGGGTGATAGATGTTACACCTGTTTTTCTTGTATCACTTGTATCACAGCTTCAAAGGCTAAGTAAGAGAACTTAACCCCTGCCTGTACAAAGTTTCTGGTCATCTAGGACATTCCTCACCACAGCCACGAGCCAAACAGATGCTACCTCTCAGATGTAGCATCGACTTTGATTATACCACTAGCAGTAACTATTGCCTACAATGCAAAAATGTATTTCCCCAAAATTATTCTGTAGAGTGCTGGTTTTGAGGGATGTTAAATGGCGTTCAGTAAAGGGACAGGGGAGGGGCTTTCGTTTGAAAATATACCCATAAGGTATATTTTATATATATAAAAAGGTAAAAAAAGTATTTGACTGGTAAAAAAGGTAAAAGGTATTTGACTGTCACGATAAAAACAAACCACACCGGGCTTCCCTGGTGGCGCAGTGCTTGAGAGTCCGCCTGCCGATGCAGGAGACGCGGGTTCGTGCCCCGTTTCGGGAAGATCCCACATGCCGCGGAGCGGCTGGGCCCGTGAGCCATGGCCGCTGAGCCTGCGCGTCCGGAGCCTGTGCTCCGCAAATGGGAGAGGCCACAACAGTGAGAGGCCCGCATAACGCAAGAAAAAAAAAAAAAAAAAAAAAAAAACCACACCAAGTTTAAATTTCTATCTCTAATAGTGAATTCTTACTTCAGATATCTAAATAAAGACGTAATTCCTGAAGATTGTATCTGATCTAATTAAACAAGGAATTGGTTAAATTTAGGGAAAACCGAGTTAAAATTTTATCTTTAACACATGAATTTTCAAAGTCTGAATTGTCTTCAATGTATTTTGTTTTTCCCTTGCTTCTTACATATTTAAAATTTTGTCTAGAGCAGGAATAGGCAGACAAGGCCCACAGCTTGTTTTGTGAAGCATGGGACTCTTCAATGTATTTTTAAGAGGGAAGAAATGGTGTACAGTTTTTCACAAACTTATTCGACCGTCTCACACCACCACCTGCCCTTTTTCCCAGAATTTTTTTAAGGACTAGCATTTCCTGAAACACTTTTGGGAAACAGTATTTTAAGTAACAATAAATTAGTCACAAAGTAATCTTCAACTGTAATAAGTAACAATAGAAAAATAAAGTCTTTGTGCTTACAGTTGTGCTTAGAAATTACAGTGTACACTTAGATATCAATAAAAAATCAAATGATAAAAAAATATTAAAATGCCAAATGGTTCAGATGATCATTTCCACAGGGTATATCAACATAGGTTAGAATCAGTACAGGAGGCAAAGGAGCAGAGCCTGGAGCTGAGCTGTGATGTGTGAGTAGGTTTTGTATAGGTAGAGAGCAGAACTGCACAGAGTGTTCCACACAGAGTAGGTGTTTATTAAGAGCTTGTTAATTAACCAGCTAGCCTGAACTGTATGGCCCTCAGAGGAAGCATGGCCTGGCTCAAACTGGAGAGGAGCCACGAGTAAACTTTCCATCTGGCAGTGATGCAATGGAGGTACCTTTGCAGAAAAATCATTAGAGGAAGAGATGGCACAAGCACTTGTGCACAAGCACAAGCACTTTATCTAGCAACCTGCAGTGAGACCATGTCCTAGAATTCTTCCTCCAGAGATGAAGACTTGGCTGAAATGGTAGAGGGCTTGAGGGTACAGTATATCATCTCCATCTGTCTCAAACAGCATATATTAGTACCTCCCTCCTGAGGAAGAACTAGCCCACAAAGTTATGACTGTATCATCACTCCCTACACTCACTTTCCACTCAATCAAAAATACTGGCTAAGCAAGATCGCAGAAGCAAGGCACTATGACAAGTATGGTAATATGGAAGGTCAGAATACTTATATCAACTTATCTGGAATGAAGTAAGCCAATATAAACCTTGTTAAAGCCTTCTTAAGCGGACGATTCATATCTTATCCATCTATGTATTACACTGCCACACAATGAACATAGTGTATGCTCAGTAAACAACTAGCTTTACCTAGCTGGAACATGGTTTACAGATGTCAGTGTCTAAGGCCTAATCACATAATCATGTCATGTATTGATATTTAGAGTAGCTTTCTTTTTCTTAAAGAATCCCACCTTTCTGATAAGATAGGAAAGTACTCTGCATTAAAATTCAATACTGCCACGAGTTGCCACCATACTCATGAAAAGACCTGCTTTGATTCACAAATGACTTGGAATTTCCTTGAAGATACTTTGATACATGCCTTATGATGCCAGATTTTACAATAACCTTTTAGTTTTAAATGCAATGACATGAAAAGATAAAATCTCCACATAGTAAGTGGTCTTGATGAAAATGCAAATTGATAAAAGCGTCAGGTTGTCTCCTTTCCTCTTGAATTCTTAACTCAGGTACCTACATACAGATAGAAATTCCTAAGTATTGTATCTGATTGCATTAGACAAAGGATAGGTAATCTGAAGGTGATTCCCTTTGACCCTTTCTAAAGCTGCATGCCTTTATTGAGCATTCTCTATAATTTCTGATGTATCTAGTATTGTCAGTTATAAGATATTATTGAATATTTATGAATAAATTATTTTGGATATGCCCTTTCACAAATCTTAGGTCCTTCATTATCAATAAACAAACCTGATGAAATAAGGACTTTTCATTAAAAGTGAGAATTGAGTGGTATAAATTACTTACTCATTCATTGTCCAGATCCTTCTATGAGAACAGGGACCTTGTTTATCTTCTTGAACACTGAATCCCATCTCCTAGGGTACAAGTAAAATAAATTTTACTTCAATGTATAAATGAATGAACGAACTAATAAATAAGTAAGTTGCACCAAGGAAACATGGATATGTAACCTAGCAGGACCCTATGAGGCCTTCCCAGGACAGATACCTCCCCCATATCATCTGCTGTAGCTCCCCTCTGAAGTACGTAGGTAATAGTACCTGCACACTTCCTGAGTTGTTTTACAGATGCTAAATCCACCACCAAATGGAAGAAATTAACTGCTTGATGATCAGGAACCCCCAGACCTACCGGCTTCTAAGGATTGATAATATTAACTGCCCTGTTACCTCACCATCAACCAATCAGAGAATTGTGTGTGAGCTGATCACATACCCTGGGACCCTCCTTCCCCCCTCACCTGGCTTTTAAAAATGCTTTGCTGAAACCCTTCGGGGAGTTCCGGGTATTTTGAGCATGAGACATCCGTCTCCTTGCATGGCCCTGCAATAAACCTTTCTCTGCTCCAAACTGACATTTTTGTTTGGCCTCACTGTGCGTCGGGCACACGAATTTACGTTCAGTAACAGGTACTTTAAATGGAAAGGTACCTGCGATTTTCAAGGGTTCTCTGATTAGGTCCCTTGACCGTCCCTGGCAGATATGGGAAAAATTAGGAGAACTTTTTAGCGTCTCCTCAGTGTTGCCCTGTGCCCCAAATAGGTTCCATTTCCAGAAGAACCAAATATAGTCAGGATCTTTAAAAGCTATAAGGAGAAGCTGTTCACACTATGTGGGTCAGGACTGAGAGCTTTGTGCTGTTTTAGTTCTGCCAATCTCTAAAGCACTTGGTTAGGACAATATAACAATGGATTCTTTCCAGATGCTACTAGCCTAGGGACCAGAGAACTCTATCTACAGTGTTCACTGCTTGACTCCAGTCTTTGAAGTCTTCTCAGAAACTGTGTCTTAAAACTGTACACAAGCTCCAAGCCTCCCTCTTTTATTACTTTTTTTGGTTCAGAGCCTGAGCTATCACCACCCAATGAAGTTCTTGCCTTATTTGTGTTTAATGCTTTCAACTTAGCCTTCACTAAGATCCTTTAACCTGTACTCTATACTCCTAGCCCACACAAGAGCCCAGTTTGCTCTGTCTTAGGAAGGAAGGAAAGAAGGAAGGAAGGACATTGGAATCCAGAGAGCAGCATCTACTCCCTCAGTCACAGCCCCTTCCTCTTCAGGAGCACCCCCTGCCTCCAAAGCTAGAGACCACTCTGGAAGGTTTCCTAGGCCCTGGGACCTGGCCAGCCAAAAAAATAAAGATAAAGTGAGAAGACAAACAGGACCTCAGAATCCAGACATTAAAACTATTTCTTTGGGTTAAGCACACATTCTCCAGAAAATTTTATTTAAATCCAAATAGCACAAGGAATCTTCAAGATGGAAAAAAAAAAAAAATCATTATATCCTTACTTGAAAGAATTGATCAATCATAAAGCTTTCCTTCAAGGAAGAAAGCAACTAACATGGGAATGGATTATTGAGCATCCAGAAGGAAGAGACCCTAGAAGAGAAATGAAAAAGGAACAGAAAGAGAGATAACAGGACTCCAAAACCGAACTTTGCTTATCATACGTTTTTCCCTGAGTCTGTACATGTGCAGAATTTGAATGCACCTGAAGCCTTTAGAAGATTCTAGCATATCTTTTAAGCCCCAACTCTATTCCAAGCAAAGTTTATAGACTTAAAAGTACAATACTTAATTTTATTTGGAGCAGAGGAAGATAGATAGACCTTTAACGGTTCTATTTGTGATAATAATCTGGAAAAAAGAAAGAATATTGTGCCATATTTGTATTTTTTATGAAGTCTTACTAAAGGATGAGTCAAATAATATAAAAACTTTTTCATATATTTTTCTGCCTCCTGATATATAAAACTCTACTAAAGACAGCTAATTCACCTTTACCACATAAAATGTGACTTTTCATAACCACAAAAAAATAGTACACACATCATTTAGAACTAAAATGGGAAAATCTTTATATAAGCAATAAATATAATAAACATGTTTAAATGTAAATTTAAAACACAAACCTCAGACAATGAGCCTACATGAACACTCTGATATTTAGACATTTGTCAGGCAGCCTTTTTCTGTTTTGACAGCTAAATGAATGTTATATATAGAGGGACTCTCTTTGGAAGATAGACTTCCTTGCCTGGTTTCCTTCACTCTGAATACAACAGTAAGACATTTCAGTGTGTGGGAAGCATCTATGGTACAGAGAGTTGGAAAACATTCAGGCTTGAAGTACCAAAACAGTCAAATACTTGCAAAATCCAATATGCTCATCCATAATGATTCCTTCTCTATTTAAATCACATTTTCAAAGCCTAAGACAATCCAACCTGCAGTGTTAACAAAAGCCTCTTGCTTTTGACCATCTTATAGATGAGCTTAAAAAGAAGGAATATGTAATCTAAATGTTAACAATTTTCAGTTCTAGGAGGTGTCTTTTGTCCAGTGCTCAGACAGGAGACAAAAATTAACTGCAATCATCACATCTTTACATCATCTGTAGTCTTTGCTCTCTCTCTATTTTTTTTTTTAAGTTCCTGCTTTGTATAAAACTATTGATATTAATATAAGAGGAGAAACCAGCAATGCAACTTTCTGCATAAAAGAAATTATTCCCAGAATCTTGGCTTTAATTTGATTAATATTCTTAGCATGGGTTTCATTACATCCAGCTGGAAATTATCTTTGAGACCTTTGGATATGACTGTGTGTGAATTTTAAATTTGTGAAAACAAAGTAACAATATTGTTGATGATTCATCATTTATGGAAAAACCTTGACAATTTTTTCCTTTCATAGTTTTTAGGAGACCAGGGCTGTAAACAAGTATATCTTTTTCTCCCATACTCTGCTCATAATATGCTTTCGAGGACAGCTTGTTTGACTTATTCTACCCTAAGAGAAGTGTATTCAATATATCTTCTTTCACTTTTGATTATGTCTAGTGACTTAATTAACGGAATGGATATTTTTGAGTAGTGCAGAGTAAGTATTTAGAAGAAAGGAGAAACATAAGGAAAGTGAGAAATGAGAAATATTAACACTCTGGCAATATTAATTTTGTTAGCACTATGCCAGAAAACATTCTAATACACTGGACAAATATTAGAGCTCTTATAAAGAGTGTGAAGGAAAACTCATAATGAAATCTGGAATGTGTTTTAGTTTTAGAATTTGACTGAATTTGTAAACATAATGGACATTGCAAATATCATGATGAAAACTGCTGTCAAATCTGACCAAATAAAGTAAACCCATTAAGAATTGTGGGTACAGTAAAAAGACCATAATTAAAAATATATATACTTCCTGCTTAAAAAAGTGCATTCACAATAAGCTCCTTTCAAAGCATTTGAGAATTTAGAAAATAAAAGTTTACAACCTCCAATATTCTAACTGGAGTAAGGTCTTTATAGAGCATTATATATAATCTTTTATAACCTATATTTTTTAAAATATATATTTTTAAAATATAATATTTTTTAAATGATTATAAATAAGAACGAGAAAAAACTAGTTCTTAAAAGATATGAGAATGCAAATGATCTCCTAGGTGACAGTACTAAACATAGTCACTTGCTTTCCATCTAAGGCATAACTTTTCACTCTTTTCACACATGCACTTAAAATTTCTACACTTCTTATTTCATTTAGATATTTCTTTAAAAGATGCAGCCAATCTAAGTATAGCCATAAGATATAAAGCACTGTAACGAATATATGACAATGACAAATAGAAAAAATAGCCAAAAGACTTAAGTAGATACTTTATAAAAGAGGATATCCAAAAGGCCAATAATCATATGAAAAGTTGGTAAACTTCATTGGTAATCACTGAAATGCCAATTATAACATTTTGGAATTACTATAAATAAACCTCACAGAATGTCTAAAATGAAAAAGACAGATATCACCAAGTTTCAGCCAAGATATGTGTAAATTAGTACAACATTTCGGGAAAGTTTTTGGCAGTATCTTCTGAAGCTGAACAACAATACTCTGTGAGCCAGCAATTATCACTCTAGATGTATAACTATCAGAACTTCATTCTACACACAAAGACATAAAAAATAATATTCACAGCAGCACTATTAGTAATAGACTCAACTGGAATCTTCCAAAATGCCTATCAATCATAGAACAAGTATATAAATTGTGGCATATTCACACGATTAAAGGTTATACAGCAATGAAAATGAAGGAACTACAATATGCAACAATGTAAGTGAATTTCACAAATGATATTGAACTAAAGAAATCAGACATAGAAGTACATATTGTATGAACCTATTTATATAAAGTTCAAAACCAGGTAAACCTAATCTGTGACTTTAGAAGTCAGAATAGCAGTTAACCCTGTGAGGGATAGTGATGGGAGGAGGCACAAGAGGCCTGCTGGGGCACTGATTATGTTCTGTTCTTTTATCCGAGTACTAGAAACAAGAGTGTGTACACACAAAACTTTATCAAAACATATACTTATGGGCTTCCCTGGTGACGCAGTGGTTGACAGTCCGCCTGCTGATGCAGGGGACACGGGTTTGTGCCCTGGTCCGGGAAGATCCCACATGCCACGGAGCTGCTGGGCCCGTGAGCCATGGCCGCTGAGCCTGCATGTCTGGAGCCTGTGCTCCGCAACGGGAGAGGCCACAACAGTGAGAGGCCCGCGTACCGCAAAAAAAAAAAACCCAAAAAACAAAACAAAACAAAAAACCCCATATACTTACAATTTGAGGGGAAGGAAAGTTATCTTCAATAAAAACTTTACAATGAAAAGTAATTAGTATAAGTGCCCAGAGGAGGATTTATGCCTGGAAGGGATCTGGTTATGTGTTTAAATTGAATTGTGTATTTGAAAAAAATTTTAATTTTTAATCCTTTAGCTTTCTTTTACTCTCAACTCTGACTTCTTTTTATTGTTTTCATGTGACTAGAGTTGTTGAGGGCATTTTGAGGGTCCAGCTAAATGGAAGTTGAGTTGCAGCCATTACATTTATTTTGTATCGAATAGGACAGATTTATGTAGTTTGCAGTCACTGCCATGGATAGTTACATTATTGGTTGCTGTCCCTGTAGAGGAGTGACTTCTGGGAATTCTCTGATGGCCCCTCTGGTATTATGAGAGAAGGCATCAGGACCAGAGATCCTACAGAGAAAACAAACTACCTACAACCCTCAGCACTGGAAATATGCGGTTAGTGGAGGAGAAATACTGTTTGAATATAGAGACCAAAAACTATTCTATAAAAATTCTTCCAATAAATACATATCCAAAATTTAAGTGGAGGATTTATTAATTTTTGGTGTTTCATCAAAATGGAAGTTTCCCCTGTCAGAAATATACTTTCCAAGGCAGAATATGTAATTATAAAAGAAGCGTAATTTTTTTTTTTTTTTTTTTTTTTTT
>NW_006783288.1:1968759-1999912 GCF_000442215.2 Lipotes vexillifer
GTGGCTCACGGGCCCGGCCGCTCCGCGGCATGTGGGATCTTCCCGGACCGGGGCACGAACCCGTGTCCCCTGCATCGGCAGTTGGATTCTCAACCACTGCGCCACCAGGGAAGCCCTGGTAATTGTATTTTTAATTTTTTGAGGAACGTCCATATTGGTTTCCATAGTGCCTGCATCATTTAATGTAAATTAATTGTAATTAATTTAAAATTAATTGTAATTGATGTAAATTAACAGTGTAAAGGGTTCCCTTTTCTTCACATCCACACCAATGAAAAGGCAACCTATGGAAAGGGAGAAAATATTTGCAGACCATATATCTCATAAACGGTTCATGTTTTAATATCCAAAATATATAAGGAGCTCCTATAATTCAATAGCAAAAACAACAAATAATCTGATTTAAAAAGTGGGCAAAGGACCTGAACAGACATTTCACCAAAGAAGATATACATATGGCCAACTGGTGTATGAAAAGGTGCTCAACAACACTATTCACCAAGAAAATGCAAATCAAAACCACAATGAGCTATCACTTCACACCTGCTAGGATGGCTATTATAGAGAGATATATTTGTAATGTTTGTGGATGTGTGTGTATATGTGACAAGACTTGGTGGTAGAATATGGAGGGATGTATAGGAATTGATAATGGGTGTCAGCATTCAGCTAGTCTAGGGAGAAAAGACACAGCAGCCTTAGAGGATAAAAGGGTCCGAAAGAAGTTGGAGAAAGGTAGACATAATGGCATGCATGTGGCAGGCATCGGAGGTGGGATGATAGTAGAGGTGCTCTGGAGAACATGTAAGTTTGTCTGGGCAGTTGTCATGAGGCAGATGGTAGAGGAAGGATGAAAAAAGAGCCCACAAATTCATTTCCTATTTCCAGACTATAAATTTATTAGAAAATTGAAATCTTATGGAACATTTCTCCAAGAGATGATTGGGGTAGAGACAGGGCTGGGAAGGCAGAGGGAGACTTCTATATGTTGTACAAATAAAACTTAGTCATGATTTTTATGCAGCTTTCCCTTGTTTATGCCTTTTGTGCCACATAAAATAGGTAGGCGGTTCCAAATGCCTCATGCCCGATGGCAGTTTCTTTCCATGCCTCAGTCCTGGGGTGGTAACAGTTTCTACTGTCCTTTCATGAAACTTAAGTTCTACCTGGTCCTGTTAGGCCCAGAACTCCTGCCTCCCTGGAATTCTCCTTCTGAGCTATCACTTCTCATGGGTAGGTCCATCTGTCTTCTCTGTACTGGCCTTCAGCCACTTGACCTTGATTTCTGAACAAACACAACAACACTTAGAACCATTCACACACGGTATGCACGTCTGGCAGACTTCAAGTGTTGCAGGGATTAATTTTCTACAGCAGCACCACAAACTATGCAAACTAAAATCTGAGATTGCCTTGCTTTGGCAATGATACACTCCAACTCATTCCAACTCCACTGTTTCTTTCTTTATCTTCTTTCTACTTAGCCCAACTCTTCATCCCTGACCCCCCAGCAATCCCAGACTCATTCACTCCACAGATCAGTTCCCTGAATTGAGCTCCAGCCTGAAACTTAACTACGGATGTATTTTTACCTTTTTAAAACCCAGACACTGATTAATGTGTTCTGTTGAACGGTGTGCCATCCACTTTGGACCTCACGTATCTCCTTCCCCTGGGGATAACCTGTGCCATTCCCTGCGCCCACTCTTCAAGAGCAGAAGCAGCAAGAGGCTTTTTTGTTGTGTTTGTTTCCGGCGATTCACACAAATAAAATGAGTGGGGTTATTATTTGGTGACAAATATTTTTTACTCTTAGACTTGATGCTTGATTACAGGCCGTTTGGGGGAAGCTCTCAGACGTGCATGGAGCGCACACTGCAGGGCTGACTCCGGTCTGGTCACTTCATTTTTTCAGACAATACCGAGTTATACACAGTGTTTTCCTAGACATGATCTCATCTGATCCTCCCACTAACCCTATGACTTTGATAGGACAGGTAGTGTATCAGTCAGGATCGTATCAGGGGACAGAAAACAAGAGAGAATTTAATGTGAAGGCTTAAGTAGCAGTTAACTTTCAATTAACTATTGCAAAGTGTTAAAAAAAAGAATTCTAAAGTTTCACAAAAGTATCTACTTTATAAAGTCCTTAGGCCCGAGGGAACAGAGAAGAGGTAGCAATTACTACAATTCAGGAGCTTGGAGGAGGGCTCCAGAGGAGCTGGAGTTCAGATGTCTAAGGAGCTGGTGCAGCTCCGACCATGCTGGCCTCTCTGAGCTGGGAAGAGGGGCCCTGTGGGGCAGGGACCCAGACCTCAGAAGTGGGAGCTGGTGCTGGTGTTTGGAGCAGGGAAGGGCAGCATGAAGCTGGTTCTGCAAGCGTTAGAAAACAGCAAACAGGATTCAACGGCTCCTTCGGGAAGGAACTGCTGCTGACAGCGTGAGGAGGGCCTGCCAGCGTGACTCACAGAACCGCCCGCCGTGGGAAGGAGGAGCTAGTACCTCCTCTCCCTCCAGGCGTGTGGTCTCTCCCTAGTGTTTGCTACTGCCAGAGCCTGCTATTAGCCAGCCAGCAAAGTGGGCACCAGATGCTTAGGTCCGAGGCCAGTACACACAGAGGACAGTGTGGAGGTTAAGGCCAAGAACTCAATAACTAGAACAGATCATTTTCCTGGCCTAATTCTGCAAATCAAAACCAAGGAGGAAAATCAGGCTTAAGAGAATGTAGCCAACGCAAAATAGCTTGCGCTGGCAAATGACAGTGCTGGCATTTACATTCAGATATCTTGGTGATAAATGTCATACTCTTTTCACTAGACCGCATTTCTTGAGGCCCAGCAACTGAAATAACTCACCTAGAATCATGCACTATTGCACTGGCAGAAAACTGAAAAAAATATTTCTTTCGAAATATCCGAATTATCATTTTTTTCTGTATATCACGCTGACTCAAAAACGTCTCCTGGAGATGAGGGGAGATCAAGTTTAGGAGAAAGGGGAAGTCCTGGTTGGGAAGAGAGGAGGATCTCAAATCCACAGCATTAGGGAGAAAGCTAACCAGGCAGGGGGAACCCCCAAACTGAGAGAATCAAATGCCCCATACATTCATGAACTGATTCACTCAACAAACAATTATTGCATGTCTACCTCATTCTAGACAGTATTGTAGGTGATGGTGGCTCAGATTTGAATAAAAATTCCTGCTTTCAGGCCGTTAACAATCTAGTAAGGAAGCTAGACAATAAATAATATGAATGGCATATATAGTATGTTAGAGAGTACAGAAAAATAGAGCAAGGGAGAAAGATGAGAAATATCACAGAAGCGCAGGCATTTCTCTGCAGGCTTGCCAGAAAGATCCTCATGGAGGACTGCGTCAGAAGACGGAGAACGAAAAAGGGAGTGTAGCAGGAGAAGCAGGCATAAGCAGTAGGAAATGGTGTTAGAGAAATAACAGAGGACCTGTTCATGTAGGGCCTTGTTTGAAGAAATCCACTGCAATAGATTGTATTATTGTTCATTGGTAATCGCCACCCCTCCCTGGAGGACAATTTTACTTTCTTTCTCCTTGACATCACGTGTGGCAATGTGACATGCTCTGGTCAGTGATGTGAGCATACATGGCCTATGTCCCTTCAGACAGAAGCTTTAAGAGCTAGCACATGGTTCACCGTATTCCCGTTTCCCTTTTTCAGGATCGCCAGCTCTATCAGCCTCGTTCTCGGAAGAGAGCTGATGGGGAACTGAACTTCAGCAAACCTGAAATGGACATGTAAGTAAAGTATGAACTCAACCTGTGTTGTTAAAAGCCACCCAGGATATCAGTTTGTTACTGCAAAACAATTTGGACTATTTTGGATGACGAATACACTTCTTTTACTTATGTATGATTAGTACTCAGTTCTAGTTATTTTTGTTTTTGTTTTTCTTAAGAATAGCACTGGAGCAGTAAAAAGAATATGTTGCTTTGAACTTGGTGCTCTAGCGGGTCCATCCTTTTGAGGGAACGCTACTCAGATGGACGGTGGTGCTTTCAGTCAAAAAGGGAAAGGTTCAAGTCACAACATTGGTTACTGTCTTTCACACAAACTACCGGTTAAAGAAAAATTCAGAATTCCATGTGGAAGTCATTCTATCTTAAAGAAGCTGGTTGCTGCCAACTTACTCTTTATGGAAGTTATGTGATATAGTACCTTGTTCTAACAATTGAGAGAATCAAAGAATATAAAAGAGAAAACAGGGAAGAGAAGAAAGTATGTCATGTTCCCCTTTATGCTGCATCCATCCCCACCCAACATTTTATCTTACAGGCAGCCATGAGTCTTCGCAATCTGTCCACTCAGCCTACCAACCTCACCTAAATGTCTTTACAAATATACCATCTACTGTTTTCTGTCTTTGCATTCTAGCTACAAACACATCAATTCTCCTGAGGAAAAAATGGAGGTGAAGAAAGAGGGAAGTCAGAATATGAAAACATCCTAAGTAAGATGAGATACCAAATATCATGGTGTACCAACTAAGAATTAGTGATATAATCAAATAAGAGAAATACACTGAAAAACACCATTGGTCTTACATGCCTCTATTAATATCATGAAGAAATTATCTAAGGCTATTTTTATAATATTTCTCTTAATTACATAATACATTCCTTAAGAATAGGAACCTGACTCATTCATTTTTTATCCCAATACCTAAGTAAGATTACTTAATAACAGGTAGGCATAGGAAAAAAAAGTCTGTTGAACTAAAATTAAAAACAAAAGTAGAATCAACTGGATCCCTGTAGAAATTGATCTTTTGTTTGAAAATTTATTAACATTTAATTTGCTTTTCATACCTCTCTCTCTCCCTCCATCTAGCACATGAATTAGCAGTGACATGTCAGAGATAACCTAGAAATATGCATATACATACATACATGTGGTTATATATATGGCTATATAAATATGAAAATATATACATATATATAATTTTAAGTATTTTTATGTTTTGTTTCCTATTATATTTGATCAAGGCATCAGTTAACTAAAAAGACACAACACTTTTTTTTGTTTTTTCCTGCAATGCAAGGAAAGCCTGTTGTAAGAATGAACTGATTGCTTGAGTAGACATCTCAATTTCTGGATCCTTTGATTTTCCTGTCATTTAATACTGAAAGCCAATATTCTCATAAACCCGTAAACTTTATTTTTATTTATTGAATTTCTGGAAAGTGCATCTGGGGAGGGGTTTGGAGAGAAAAATAATGTGTCTAGAATGTTATTACTAATATATACAGGAGCTGTCATGTTAAGAATGACTACAATGTTGTTAATATGACTTTAGCAGAATACATATAGCCTCTAAATGGTGACATAAATTACATCCAGTGTTCATATTGCCGCTTGATGCTATTACCTAAGACAATATAAATTTTACACTTGAAGTAAGTTGGCTACAGTCTTCAATAAAGAGTCAGCTCTCACACTGCATCTTCTACAGCAAAACAAATTAGGACATTACACTGGTGACAGATCGAATCCTCACGATGTTGTGTAATCTTCTGGGATTCATGTCTATTTTGCCCCATTAGCTTTTTCTTATGCAAAAAGAAAATCCCAGATTTGTTATTCTTTGCCACTTTTACAGATGAAACACGAACAGCACTACGTATACGAATGCACATCTTTCCAATAATTTTGGCTTCAGAGATCCTTATTGAATAATGAATTTAAGAGATAGCAAAAACCATAGGAAGAGACAGGGAAATTCAAATCTATTAGTTACATTATTTATTTCTTTGGAATAGCTTTGATAGGTAAAGCATTTGGAAAATCACTGGGCTTAAAGATGTAACGGGTACGTCTGGATATTTTTCACAGCGTCCCTGTATAACCACAATAAATTAATACAGCTTACTTTTAATTTCTTTCAGCTAATAGTTGGTTTGGAAAAAAGATTAAACAAAATTTTAAGTATTTTCAATACAACTGAATCCTTAGTATCATCCTTATTTTTTATTTTTATTTTTTTTTGCGGTACGCGGGCCTCTCACCGCTGTGGCCCCTCCCGCTGCAGAGCACAGGCTCTGGATGCGCAGGCCCAGCGGCCATGGCCCACGGGCCCAGCCGCTCCGCGGCATATGGGATCCTCCTGGACCGGGGCACGAACCCGTGTCCCCTGCATCGGCAGGCGGACCCCCAACCACTGCGCCACCAGGGAAGCCCCATCATCCTTATTGAGTCAAACACTTCCCTTGTCTTCATTGAGTTTTTGTTGTTGTTATTGTTATAATTTTCCTTTTTCTTCTCTACTGTCTTCTAATAAGGGCATGCAATTGCATTTTTTACCTTCAGTAAAACCTAACTGAAGACTCCACTAGCCAGAGTGATATTTAGTACTGGAGTTATGTAGTTGAGACCCATTGTTCCAAGAAAAAAATGGCTTTTAAGATAGGAATAAAAAAGACATAAAATTTGGAGTCATGAATTAGGTTTCATAAAACTGTACTATAGGATAAAGAAGATGTACAAGTGAGGAAGAGATTACTCAATGCTTTGGCACACATTCAGTTTCAAAATATTTAGAAGAAAAGAGTGATAAAACACTGTCTTATTTACAGTTTTGAATCACTTGGGAAAAAAGCTACAGATCTTTCACCAAACTCTGAAAATAACTTTTTACCTACCTCCTCCTATTTAGCAAATATGTCTGTTTCCAAAAATTACATTTTTATACTGATCAATGTACCCAAATGTACATACTTACATATATATGTATATCTTACATTATGGAATGGAAATCCTTTCTATGCCTTAGAAAATAGTCACATTTCTTTCTCAGTTTGAATCATTTCCAACAATTTATTCTTAGAACTTTCTTTTTTTTGAAATATAATTGACTTATAGTATTATATTAGTTTCAGGTGTATAACATAGTGATTCAGTAATTTTATACATTATGAAATAAGTCTACTTATATCTGTCACCACACAAAGTTACTAAAATTATTACTGATCATATATCCTAGGCTGTACATTACATTCCCATGACTTATTTATTTTATAACTGAAGTTTCTACCTCTTAATCCCCTTCATCTATTTTGCCCATGCCCCCTCCCCTCTGGCAACCACTAGTTTGTTCTCTGTATCTATGAGTCTGTTTCTCTTCTGTTTGTTCACTTGTTTTGTGTTTTAGGTTTTACGTATAAGTGAAATCATATGGTATTTGTCTTTCTCTGTCTGACTTATTTCACTTAGCATACTACCCTCTAGGTGCATCCATGTTGTTAAAAATGGCAAGATTTTATTCTTTTTTATGGCTGAATAACATTCCCCTGTATGTATGTATGTGAAGATTTTCTTGAATGTGTATTTCAGCGGGCATCACTTTCTCTTGGACATCTTCATCCTTTCCTTCACAACCACTTTCTTCATTTAAGTCAATAAAAGTCACCTTAACTAAGTTATCTGGCTGCACATCTACAGTTTCCTGAATGGCAGCTCCATTAACCGTGTAATGGTTAGCTATTTCTTTTATAACTCCATTTACATTCAATTCAGATTTCATGCTAATCTTTATAGCTTTTTGTTTCTTTGCTGCTCTTTCATCTTTTTCGGCCAATTTCCTGCTTTGATGATCCACTTTTGTAAAACATCACATGGGTTTATCACTGAGAGACAAGGAAGCAACACAACTACACACTGTTCTGTCTGAGCATGAGCTGAGTAACAGATGCACTGTGACCAATCACCAACAGACTTTTAAAGAAGTGATGTGACTGGTCACTCATCATGGTGCACATCTGTTATCCAGTGATTTGGGGATGGAACAGTTGGCAGCAATGTACTTTATGTAATTACTCACAGTTACTTCAGTTACCATGGTAACTGAAAATTGGACCATATTCTTTGGAATTGTGTTATTTAATTAAACTATGGTAACTGAAATGTGTGAGCATTAAAAATGTGAAAACTGAAGACCACCTGTATTTGATTAACTGTTTAAAACTGTTTTTAAAAGTATGTACCATTTTGCTCTCCATGATCACCACAGCTAGAGTCTATATATTTGCACACAAAAAATATATTTTTAGGATTCAGATATTCAAAAAATGCCGCATATCATTGTGTAAAATGGCTAATAGAAATATGTATAGCATCTACAACTTACACAACCACAACACTAAATCTTCAGTAAAGGGATGTGTTATTCCAGCAGGCCGATGACCTTCTCAGCAGTCTCTGGAACTCTGCAATCACTTTAAGGGGCAGATATTAGCCACCAGAAAATTCTCTGGGATTTAACCTCTTTATGATGTTATTCCCTCTAAACCCATGGATCCACATCCTTTTTCTGAGACACTAATCATTAGGAAATAGCCACTGAGCTTCTTTTTAATGTAACGTATCTGTGTTGGACATTATACATTTATAATTTTGAACCTTAACAATAATGCTGCAAGGTAGACATTAAGTAATATCTGGAATTTACAGATAAGGAAACAAAGGCCCAGAGTCATCAGGTAATGTGCCCGAAGCTACACATGCAGATCTTTGGCCTCCAAATCTGGGATCTTCTCTCTAAGAGGAGTACCACTCTTCCCAGGTTGGATAAAGTTTTCAAGGAAAACATAGACATAAACCAGTAGATGGATCCTACCCAAGAAGGATGGGATTAAAACAAACTCTCATTTGTGAATCAGGGAGCATGGCTAATATCTACCCTTTAGTGCAATGAAGCCTAGAAACAATCAGCTTCCTCCAGATCCGCAGCATAAATCTGACCTAACTGTGACTCTACTTTCTCTTCCTGCACCTCCCTCAATTCTACTGAATAGAATTGAGGGACTAAAATCTTTTCAGAGCTTTCAATAGCCCAAACACTCTGCATAAATGAGCTCACCGGGTTGTATATAAATACAAAGGCTTTCAATTTACAGTAGCTTATTTGTTTTCTCTGTGCATTCGTTTTAAGACCATTGCTCATCTTTCTGTAATTGACCAAACGATTTATTTTTAAAAATCTAAGTTGAAATTGTAATATATCTTGCAACGTAATATATCCTGAAAAGGGAAGATGAAAAGAATAAAACTCATAATTGTATTGTGAGTTGTACCATATAACATTGCTTTCCAATTTTCTGTGAAATATAAATTTTACTTCTAATTTTGAAATATAACAGATTATATCTTTTAAATGACTACAGTAAATGTAGAGGGAAGGAGCTGCATTTGAATTTTTTACTAAATGTCTGCAAAACCAATTAAGAGGAGTGAGGCTTTTATGTGGGTAAGTCTTGAAGAGTGTGCATAGAATACGTGAGAATTTTCTCACCGTAGTTTGAAAATACTGGAGCTAAAGTTGGGGAACTATGCTTTACTATTTGATGAAGGCTATTTTAAGGCAAAATAAAACATAAATATTCATTATTATTTTCTCCTATAGTTATCTTACAGCTTTGTTCTCTGATTATACACATTTCTTCAACTTCTTGCACCCTACCTATAAGCTCATCTGCAACTATCCCCATCTACCTCTTCCATTCCTGTTTGGCAGGATGTCATTCCTCTTAGCTACAGTTAATCTTTCAACCTGTGCCCTGAATCTTATCCTCTCATTCCCTCGTTCCATCAACTTTCCCTCCACTCTTCTGCACCTTTCTCTCTCCTTACTCTTGGTCCTCACTGTATACACTAGCTCAAGTCTGAAACTGGATTCTTTTTTTTTTTTTGGTCGGGGGTATGCGGGCCTCTCACTGTTGAGGCCTCTCCCGTTGCGGAGCACAGGCTCTGGACACACAGGCTCAGCGGCCATGGCTCACGAGCCCAGCCGCTCCGCGGCATGTGGGATCTTCCCAGACCGGGGCGTGAACCCATGTCCCCTGCATCGGCAGGAGGACTCTCAACCACTGTGCCACCAGGGAAGCCCTGAAACTGGATTCTGATCCTATTTCCCCACTGAAATTACTCAAGAAAAATCATCAGTAACTTCCAAAAGGCTAAATACTATGCATATATTTCAAATCCTATCTTTCTGGGCCTTTCTCCAGAATTGGACCCTTGTGATGACCCTTTCCTTGAAAGTCTTTCCTTTGTTTCTATGATGCATCTTCCTGGTTTTCTCCTTCCTAAAATTACCATTCCTTTAACCTCCTTCATATTTTTTCCACCTTGACTTTTATCTGTTTGTGCCCTTGATTTGTCCTCTGCTCTCACTCTATACAAACTTCTAAATGATCTTATCCTACTTGTTCTTTCATCTAACATGGTTATGATAGAAATCCCGTGCACACCCTATCCAGACCTCTCTCATAAGCTCCAAATCATAATCTTAAAATGCCTCTTTTACGTCATCAGACACTTCAGTCTCAATTCCCCTCTTCCTTCCAAAGCTGCTCTTCCGTTTCCTTATCTAAGTTAACTATACCACTATCTATCCAGTTCCCCAAGTTAATAATGTCAAAGTGTTCTTAACTCGTTGTCTCTTTTCCTCATATATCACATTTACTCAGTTATTGATGTCTATTGATTCTACCACTTGTCTCTCAAATCTGCTTCCTCCTCTCTATTTCCACTTCCATTGTCCACGTGAGGCCCTTATTATTTTGGGAGTTGATAACTGCAATGACATCAGCCTTTATCCACTTCTTCCCCTAAATCTATCTTTACTCTGTCATTGGAATGATTTTTAAAAACACCATTACAGAGCTTCCCTGGTGGTGCAGTGGTTGAGAGTCCACCTGCCGATGCAGGGGACGCAGGTTCGTGCCCCGGTCTGGGAAGATCCCACATGCCGCGGAGCGGCCGGGCCCGTGAGCCATGGCCACTGAGCCTGCGCGTCTGGAACCTGTGCTTCGCAATGGGAGAGGCCACAACAGTGAGAGGCCCACGTACCACAAAAAAATAATAATAATAAAAACACCATTATTGTGCTTAAAATTCACCAGTTGTCCCAATTGTATTCTGGAGAAATTTTGATCTCCCCATCAGTTGGACCAGCTTCTTTCTGTACCCCGCCTGCCTTCTAGCTTTTTCTCCTGCTGTGGGGATAATGCTGCAAGGTAAGTATCAAGTATTATTTCAAGCTTCAGATGAGGAAATAAAGGCCCACAATCATTAGTAACTTACCCAGAGTCACACAACTGGGAGATGCTCCTCTCACCCTCCTGTGAAGATACACACATCCTCTGTACCAGCCACACCGACTTACTGGCAAGGCTTCGAAGGTGTGCTGCTCTTACATATTTCTCTGATTGGAACCAGGCCTTCCTCTTGCTGGAATATTTGTCCTCACACATTCCCTTCACTGCTTTCAGGAAACAGCTCCAGTGTCACCCCTTCTCTGAATCATTTTCTAATGTCCCAATGATGACATAACACATGTTCCTTCTGCTTCTTCTTCCTACTTCAGTAACATTTAAACATCCCCTGGTTTTGGTATTTATCCTGTTTTTTTTTTTTTTTTACTATGGTCCTCAGTTTATTGTCTCCCATGCTAAACTGTAACTCTTTCAACACTGTAAGTGCCTCGCCTCTGTGTCTTCTGTTTTGTGTACAGTGCCTGGAATTTGACAGGGCCTCAGTTCTAATTTTTAATACACTGAAAAACAGAAAAATCACTGATTTTTCTTATTTTTAAAATGAACTTGGGCCTACAAAATCACTCAGGTCCATTCTGTGACACTGTGATTACTACTCCTGTGTACTTGTGTAAAGTTCTGTATACATACTTGAAATGTGCAACTATTCTAGGGCCTGTAATATAGTGCACTTGGGTTACATTTTTTTTCTTTAGGACACATGGGTATTGAATAATTTTACTGCCGTTACGTATATGCATGGGTTTGCATAACTGAGTTTAAACATGGTCACTGACAGACAAGGCAGACAGAGGTAGAATATATACAAAAGAGAATTCCAGCTGAATGGTATATATATTAGGCTATCAATCTGACACTCAAATAGCTAGTGGGTTTAGTCAATTAAATAAAACTATAAGCCAGTTTGGTGGGAAAAAAAAAGTTGAAGAGCATTTCAAGTTAGTAATTTCACTAAATGTACCCATTCTTCACTAAATTATTTATTTGACCAAATAAATCAAAATTATCCATGTCCTCAAAACTCATGGGATTATGTATATATATTTGATATAGTAGCTGAGAGCATTAGAAGACACAAAAATATTTATTTTTGAAGGAATAAATCTAGAGATAAAAAATCATACAGATTTCCTCACAGGCTGCCACATTCAGATACCCCCAGATCTTAAAATAGGCCAGGATCTAGAAAAGAAATTTGGTTTAGAAATAAAAACTATTTGTTTGACTTGAGATCCCTAGTTATTGTCATGTGTTGTAGCATATTCAAAGACAAATAAGTTTCTCAAAATCAAATTTGACAGGCACTCTGTTTATAGGTTTTGTCTAATCTGGGTAGCAGATTCTTGATTCTGATGAAAAAGTGATGTCCACTATTTCCAGGTATAAATATATAGCAATAGGATATTAATGCAAAAGCATATAAAGTTCGAAGCCGTAATATGTAACTGGAAAAACATAATATTTACTTGTTAATTTATGTAGGCACTTTACTACACGTAAACAGAACTTATGGGGAATCACATAGCTATGTAAATGCTGCATAGTAAACTGCATTTATAATAAGAAAAATGGAACCAAGACCAAATAAGTATAGACAATCAATAATAGAGGCAGGAAAATGTTGAAAACTCAAAATCTAGGCAATGAGGCCCTGCATACTTGCTCAAAGACGACAAACAATTAGTTCTAGGTTCTCTAGAGCAGCAGAAGAAAATAAAATCAGTAACACAAGTAAGTCACAGCATGTGTAATGTGGAAACAAGTCAGTTGTTTAGAGAAGGAAAATTATTCCTATAAACACTGATATACATTTATCTACGGATTTTCCTAGAAAGAATACTGTATGATAAAAAAAGATCAACAACATACTTAGAGTTAAGTACAATGCTGAATGTTATGGAACTGCTTTTATTATGTTTTTCAATATGGTTTGATATTTTTACGCCAAAGTTAAAAATCACTTGCTCAGAGATATCAATTTATGTGGTCTCTGTACGTAATGTCTTTCCATATCTAGCTTCACAAAAGGATGTTTTAGAGAGAACACAAAATAAAATGCACTCAAAGTCAGGCAAATAAGGAAAATTAGTGTAAGACAGGTAGGGATGGAAGATCTATAAGAGCATATCTGAACTAAAGGGATTTAAGTGCAATTAAAAAGAAAGAAACTGTGTAGACCCAACAAAACAAGTCTAGTGATAAAGAACAGCTTTGTTCAGTAGTTTACCAATTCTGTTTTAGAGAATTAAGATGAATAAATAGGTTGTATATACTTCAAAAATGGTGCATAAATATTGCTTACTTCAACCATTTTATGAAAGTTATTGAATATTAGTAATGTCAAGATTATACTTCCTGGAAGGTACTTGAAGTCTAGTTATTTAATATTGTCAATAAAAATGATCCCTATACATTATCAGATATATTAACTGAGGTGAAAGTGATAGTCACCTGCAAAAAACTGAGCAAGAAAAATAAGCATAAACCTGAATAGAGGGGATTTCTAGTAGAAGTGTTGACATTTCCCTTATATCTGATTTTGGAAATTTTAGACACAATCAAAAAGACATCTTAAAATGAAAAAGAAATGTAGCTATGATAGAAAGTAAGAGGAGGAATCCATGATGAACCAGAAATTTGATGATTCTCAAAAAAGAGAGGATTGTCAACTACCGGCCACTGCCAAACTTGTGGAGGATTCTGATGAAGGTCTTGAGGTTTTCATTGATCCTAAGAGTCTCAAAGCTGTAAAATCTTCACTACTTATATTGAAAATATACAGTATTTCCCAATGAGTTGACTTATATGAGGTATTCTTTCTTTCTCCTCATGATTTTATCCATCACTATGACACTTTGAACCCTGTCACATTTTTTTCCTGACCAAAAAAAAAAAGGAAACACATGACTATTTAGCCTCTAAGGCTTGCCAGTGTTCAATGAGGAGGAGTTATTGGAAACTTTTTTGGGTAATTCAGACTTGAATCTGTTTGTTGATGGGTCATCATAAATGAGAGATTATCAGACTGGCTATGCCGTAAAAGAATCTCAGTTCACCCTTGGACTATAATCCCTTATTTTGAGGGCTGGGGAGGTGAATTGGCAAAACTGATTGCCTTTATGAGAACTTGCTAACTGCCCAGAGATAAGAGAGTTATTACTTACAAGACATTGAGTCCCTCACTAATGTGGGATACTTTAGAAAAAGCAAGGCTTCTTAACCTCAGCAAAAACTAACTTTTGAACAACAGGTCGAGAAAATCCTAGATTCCTTTATGCAGCAAAATGAAGTAGCTATTATTAAGGCAGAAGCTCCACTAAAACTAACAACTCATCCAGACCTAGGAGAAATGGGAATGCCCTAGGCGATCACGATGCCAAGAAGACAGTTCTTACAAAGTTTCTTGCCCCTGCAATTCTGTTATCCCTATACAGTGTGTTTACAGGAACCACTATTTAAGCCAAATTTTACCCTAGCATTAAAGAAAAAAATGTTAGGAGGAATCTGGCTATAATTTACATGAAGATAATCTCAGGCTTCCCAGGAGGGCACCTAGTAATGCCAAAAGATCTCAAATGGAAACATGCTAAAATCCAGATGAGATCTCCCCAAATCACAAGGACACATTGTCCCTAGCATACTTCTTACCTGCCAAAAAAACATAATCCTGACAAACTTTAAAGGAAGGGCATGGATATGGCCAAATCATCAGGCCTACCTGAATAACTCTAAATGGACTTTATGTAATTATCTCCTACAGTAGAATATGAACATGTTATGGTTGACGTACATATTCGTGTTAAGTGTGGAACAAATCCTCACCCTTTTGTAGAGCTATAGTTCTGAAGTGGCTAAAAATGTACTCAATTTCATGTATTCTACTTAGGAAGTCCCAGTCTATCTTTCTGTTAACAGAATTTCTCATTTTACTAGAAATGTCATTAAAGAGCTCTGCAATGCATTACAGTTTGCTCAAAAACTCTGCTGTGCATACAATCTGATTTTTAGGCAAAGAAGAAAGGACAAATCATACTCTCAAATTAGTGAGCCAAAATTTTGAGAAGGACAGAAACTTCCCTGGTTTCTTTCTTCTAACTTTATAATAATAAGAAAATCTCTTTTGGAGGTTCATCAATTCTGCTTTTATAAGTAAGTCATTAGTAGACTCATGTATCTAGGAATATCATCTCTAATCCTAGATCCTTTGCACTTTGGCAAGCAGATATGGACAAATAATGTAGAGGACCCATGGAATACCGACAGCATTATCATCAAAAGTTACAGAAGGCCTTTCTCCAACCTCCTTCCAAACAATTTTTGTATGACCTAAAATCTAGAAACTTGGTCTACTTGAAGAGATGTGAGAGAAAAAAAAACTTCTATTGAAAAGGACCTTATCTGGCACTATTAGCAACGAGCAAACAAGTGAAAATCCAAACGGTTGATCTATGCATACAACTGCACAGTGTCATGTGACTCACATCTCTTCATTCTTTGCTAACCTTTGGCCTCACTTGCCTTGACGCTCACCTCAAGAAAGCAATCAGTTCAAAGAGTCATACTGCTACTGATGTCTTATTCCTACAAATTTCTGAGACCAATCTATAAGTAGTATAGTAGTGTAAAGCAAAGTAAGAAATGTGCACTCACTTCCTCTCATAAAATACCATTTCAGGATTACCTGTGTAGTGTTCTGCCATGTGGCAGTAAGACAACAGAACTCAGTTTTCTCATATCATAAGTGGCTTCTTTATCTGAAGAGGGAACTTTTTCTTGGTGGTAAAAAGTAAGACCCGTAGTCTATCTGTGGAGCATTCATTAAATAACTTTGGAAACTACATTTGTTGAAAAACCATAACAGCTATAGAGTGGGAATTTTAATTCTTTCATTAATGTTAATTAAAAGCTTTCATAAATATTGTCAGAACAAGTGAAAAGGAAGAAGGAAAGAATGAACAAAGAAAAGAAGGAAGGATGGGGAAAAAGGAAAGAAAACTACATTTTCTATCCTTCCACACAGAAACTTGGATGAAAATCAATACAGAAGCATATGTGAAAAATAAGCATGGTAGATCAAACTCTTAGCCCACCCACATTTTAACGTATCTAAAGTTCACCTGAGGATATTCGTCCTACCCCACAAGATTACATTCCAGTTGGATGGGGACAGGGGAGTGGAGGGCGGGAGTTTATATAAAAGTAGCTCCTCTGATTTTGCTGCAAGAGAACTTGGTTTTGAGAAACCCTTCCTTCCTATCAATTTGTCAGGGGGAAAGGTTTAGATCAAGTCAGGATTCTTTTTGTTTGTCCTGTTCTATCCTTTTGCCCTACTGTTGGTACAAAGATGTTTGCTTTCTTCTTTTTTTTTTTTTTTTTTTTTTTTTGCGGTACGCGGGCCTCTCACTGTTGTGGCCTCTCCCGTTGCAGAGCACAGGCTCCGGACGCGCAGGCTCAGCGGCCATGGCTCATGGGCCCAGCAGCTCCGCGGCATGTGGGATCTTCCCAGACCGGGGCTCGAACCCGCGTCCCCCGCATCGGCAGGCGGACTCTCAACCACTGTGCCACCAGGGAAGCCCTGTGCTCATATTTTTAATCACAGGTAATTTTACATTTTGTAACTTAAAAAAAAATACACCCATTAAATATGTTTATTGTTTGAGCTGAAAAAGGTAAGGGTCACTGCATTATTCATTAAGAAAAAATGCTGCAGGATGATACATGTCTCTCTATCTCTCTCTACATAAACCTGAGCCTTCTGTGTTTATATTTTCTCCAGTGGATATCTGCTCCCTGTGGGATTAATGTTCTTTTGTGAATTAGAGTGACAGCAGGACTGTTTAAAAAGTCTTCAGCAGAGGAAGTCACTTCCTTCCTAGAAACACCATGTAACTTCCTATAATAATTTATTAAACATCACTGAAAAAAGCAGGTAATGGCCATTACCTACTTTTGGTTCAATATTGTACAAGTTACATTTATTCCTAGTAATCTTCAGCACTTGTTTTTGCCTACTTGGAGGTATTTTGTTTGTTTGCTAGTTTTTATACTCTCAGAGGATGTATAGAGCCAGATGCATGGTAAAGGAATGAATGACACTGACCCTCCTTTAGAAGAAGAGACAACTTAGTTTCTTTATGTTCCCTCTGTACTGCTCTACCACCTCTTTATATTTTTCTAGTTCTCTTTAAGGGAACAAGGGAAAGTAGTGATCATTTATACTGTTAAAAGCAATTATTTTCAATTTTTCATTCTCCTCTACCTATCTACCACTTTTGATTATTACATGATACCATTTAGCAATTAGATAAAAGAGAATGACCCACTTGGCTATTTGTCTACTTTAACAACTAGAAGGGAAAAATGAAGCTCAAGCTATTGAAATGTAGTTTGAAAGGTAAAATGATGACATGTGTGCCTAGGGCATATTTCAGCCTCCTGGATCAATTCTAAAGAGCCCTGATTCCCCTAGGATCTTTGTTCCGAGAGCTCCAAGTATTCTTTAGTTACTCTGTTCAGCACAAGTTATAAGCCCTTTTTTGGGAAAGCCTGAACCTACTTCTATCAAACAAGACTATTAGCAGGTAGAATTAAAAGCAGCTGACACAGCGAGCAGAAGTACTACCTGGAGTTTATACGCACACCGTGATCCACATACAACTTGAAGCAAGGAGCCCACTGAAGTTAAGGTCCTTCCCTCCCACCAGAGACTGGGAAATAAGGGCTCTATCCTCCTTGATGATTATATTTCAAAGAGACGTTTCCCAGGTCCTTGAGAAAGGCATCCCTGGGTTGTAAAAATGGCAAGAGGCTTTTACAAAAAAATGTACATCATGGGGCAGAGAAAGAATTCACAATTTCAAGTTTTCTAAAGTAAATCCTCTAAGAAAAGGGAGACCAGGGTCTTGAGTCTGGAAGAAGCCTGTTTAGTCAACCTGAGGGAAACATTCAGGTCATCTTGCTCAGCTGGTAACAATTCTCTAAGATTCCAGTGTAGGAAATGATAAAAAACTTAAATATAGTGTCAATGAATGTTTAAGTCCAAAAGCTTATTCATGATCTCTTCCAGAGAAGTGATCTCAGGAATTTGATTATTCACATAGTAGGACCCAAAAAGATCCCAGTAATAGGAATCTGGAATTACTCATTTTATTTTTTGGGAGCAAGGGAAATGTTAGCAGTTGACAAGCTAATATTTGGGCTTTCTTTGCTAAAAGAAAGGCCCAGACTATGCCCTGAGGCCAATTGTTAAAAATGTCTACATCAAGGATATTAAACAATGAAAACAAAGTTCTGAAATATGACCCTGTGGCATAATGAGGTCTGTAGTCATTGAGGGAAAAATGTAGTTATTTTCTAGACACTCTACTACTATTGCAGAAAATTGTATGAATCACATTTTAGAATAATTTCTTTCCAAGAATTGAGGCAAAAAAATTAGTTACAAGAAATTAAACTAAAATTTAATCCAAACATTTTTCTTAATTAGGATTTCACCACATTGTTCTAAAAGAAAAATCATAACTGGTGAGTACCTGTCAAACGTAGGAAATGATGTTTGAATGACTTCTGGGTTCTATTTTACGTTAACCTGCACCTCTTTACACGTATGCACTTCCTCTAGGAGGTCTGTTTTATTATGGTTGGAGTTCAGTGAGGACTGCCAGCAAACCAGACCCTCATTAGAGATTCTGCTAAGATAATCATACAAATTAAGAAGGTCAGGAAGGCTTGGCTGCACCAGAACAGAGAAGTGAGGGAACTATGTTCTTGTACATGGTGAAGTATTCTGCAGTCTTTTGCTGTTGTAACTGCTATTTTGGAAGGACTGAATTCTCCATTCTTGAATTAAGCTTTAGGCATTTTTGAACCTCTGTTAGTGAAATTGCAATTTTTCCTCTCCAGAATTAAACTATTTGACCTAGGGGAAAATCTGTGATCTTAAAATAGAATGCTTTAACTTTCTTTAGAAACTTCCTGGGGTCATCTTGTCTGTTACCCTAATTTCACACAGGGTTGTCCTTATCCTCTTGAGCAATATTTTTTTTTCAAGGTTTCCAGAAATCCTACTTTTGGCTGAGTAAGAAGATTTGGGATCAAATTTGGAATTTCCATATATTTATTATATATGCTTGGGCAAGTCGCTTAGCCTCCCCAAGCTTCGGTTTTCTTAGATGTAAAAAGGACAATAATAATAAGTATTCATAAAGTTGCGGTGGCTGTAAGATAACCTGTGTGAAACTACCTTTTAAGTTGTAAAACACAATTCCAGTATAAAAAATGATTTTTGCAACTTATTAACTTATTATAAAGTTGTTTTCTTCAAGGTTACATATTTTATCACTAAACCTTGATGCAGGATGAGATTTTTCTACCTCAACTACATTACTTTCAAGCCCTGAAGGACACTTTTTGGAGGCTATTCCAATGCCAGCTTCTCTACTGGAAAACGGAAATACCTAGAATTGGGAGATAAATATTCTAGGCTCTGGAATTTACCTAGCTCCCATTTACTTGTTTTATGTTAAATATTTGAAAGTCTTTCTGCTATTTCCTGAAACGTTTCCCCCTCTTGGGAACTGCTCTATTGAGATTACAAATACTTTCCGACATAACTTTTTCCACTCCCAGATCTCCTGAGTGCTTGTGAGTGTGTGTGTGTGTGTGTGTGTGTGTGTGTGTGTGCGCGCACGCGCATGCGTGTGTACGCGTGCAGATGTGGTGGGATTGCGGGAGTGGTGGGGAACAATTATTATGAAGATAGTATACTGAAAGTGTGATATTTGAAGGGGAAATGGAGAATTAAAGGATAACTTTGCAGTCGCTAAGTTGACTGCCAAAAAATTCAGCAGACTTTCAATAAGTTGTCAAGATTTTATGAATAAAATATGACTACTTATGACATAGACACTCAATATTTTTTAAAGGCTTATACGAATCTATCCTCTCTTCTCTCTAATGATAAATGGATGACATAAGAATGTAAAAGGAGGGCTCAATTTTTCTTTTTTTAACTGACTTTTGGTTACTTAACTCATTGCCTCATTTATCCCATTTGGACCTGTAGGTTCTGTCCTTCATGACAGTTTATTATTAAAGAGAAATTTCCCTAAAATCACAGCCTTTTAAACTATTTAGTAGAGATCATTTAATGACAAATTTCACTTTACAGATAAGCAGGGTGACCACAAACCCTGGTTTGCCTAACACAATCCACGTTTAGACCTGTTATTGTGGTGTAATTATTGTTAGCACCCTTGTTCACTCTCAAACCTGTCCTGGTTTGGATGATAAATTACAGTCATCCTGCAGGCATGGAAAAATCAAACACAGAAAGTGAAGGAGCTTGCTCAAATCTGAATAATTATTTAGCTCTGCCTTTAGGGCTAGAACTCAGACCTGCTGACTCTCTTCCTGGCCTTCTTACTCGCTGTACCCAGGGTTCTTGTTACTTTATCCCTTAGTCATTGCAATTCATGAATGATTTTTAAACACAGATGGAAAGGCTAAATCTCATCATAAAAAGGAGACACATTCTCCTACAACACCTTCAACCAGCTTCTACCTAAAAGAAATGAAAATGTTTTCAATTTACCTCCTTCTACACTAGTGTGTATTATTATATTATACAGGAGATTTTAGGATAATATGCTGACATCAAGAACTGTTTTTGTTTTTTTCATTTTTTTTTTTTGAATCTAGGTGAGTAAAGTTCAGCTGCTGGGGACCAAGGACAACATAGTTTCTTTCACCATAAGGAAATCCATCAGTTATCAAACAAACTTCACTGGGCTCTTCCAGTGACTCAGGAATATGCCAGCTGCAAAATATTTGCTGCCTGCTCTTTAGCCCTAGGAAATAGAAGATCATGCTTGTTACTGGGTAATTATGTGCTGTGGAAAAGAAAAGACCTGGTGCTGAATGTAGGTCCTGTACCTTTTTGTTTGAAGGGCTCGAACTTGAAAATTGCCTCCTGTCAGGGGCCCCCTTGGACATGGGGCCCAAGTGTGAATAAAGCCCTGCTGATTCTCTACTAATTTGCTATGCATCAGACTTGGGCAATCTGTTATGCATCTGCTCTGTTCAGGCTTTGCCTGATGATGTGGGAGGATCACAAAGTCTAATCTGACACAATGGCTATGTAAATGTCATCTGCATCCCTTGTACATTTGCCCAAGGGCTCCTTGATGGGGGCACATTTCAAAAACGATAAAGGTCATAGCACCCTGTGAAGGATTTATGCCATGCAGTCTACAGGCCATGATTTAGTTTTGTAGCAGACATTCCATTTTAAATTTAGGAATTAATCATTTAGCATAGCTAGTTTTATTGGGTAACACAGGATATGCAAGAAAGAAGGGATGAGTTTTCTATACATCATTGCTTTTGTCAATGAAAATAATAAATTCTTACATATTTTCTCTTTTTGATATAAGTCTGGTAAAAGAGATATTAAATAGACATTAATCAAAACTTTCTTTTGCTTTAGAATGGCCCAAGAGGTTTATAGTCAAATAACATTGCCAGTTAATCACTGATATAATCCAACACTGCAAAATTCTAATTCTAGAAATCAAGTATAAAATTCTTTGATTAAATACTTTAATGATTTATGGAATATTCTAATTCTGATGGGGTCCCACATATACACAATAATTGTTATACCCAAACCAACATGTAAAGACATTTCTGGAATGTAAAATTTATTTTCATCTAATAATCATGAATAAAGCACCAAAAGAAACATTCAGGATGTCATCATTCATTAAAATTATTCCTTCTTCCTCTAACCATGCAATTCTCATCCTACACCCGTTAGAATTACCAGGGCTACTTTTATACAATACCAGTACCTGAAACCGATTTCTTTTGGGGCAGGCAATTATGTCTGTAGTTAGGAGAAAGCATCATCAAAGTCCATGTTTGAAAGATACAAGGTGCAAGCCAATTTCAAGTTAAAATGCCCACAGGAAAGTAATGCTGAAATGATGTTAAGAAGCATGCTTACCACTTAGGAATGTGATTATTAGACTAAGAGTCTATCTAGACTTATCATACAAGTTATTTGAATGCAATTAGTAAATAAAGTCATTAGTACTGGAAATTGCTGAAAGATGCTAGAATTTGTACATCTGGCAACAGTATGAAATCATTCTAGGAACAGCCATTTGATTTCTATAAAAAATGTTATGCTGTCCAAATCCACCTAAAGCAGTGACCAACCATCCCAGTTTGTCTGAGGCTAAGAGATTTTGGGGAAGTAAGAGATTTTGGGGAAGTGGGACATTCACTGCAAAAACCAGAGAACTCTTGGGCAATCCCAGATGAAGTGGGCACCTTATTAACTGCCTGAACTCTAGGAAAAGGGAGAAGCATATTGCCAAATGCCACCAACAAGTGTAAGTATATTCATATCCTCTAAACAGAGCAATAACTTAAATGATCAGTTCGACTGATAGCTTTGATTTACAGCCCAGTAAGTTCCCACTATTTCAGATATCCCTTGCACACCTTGTCCTACCCCTTTTTTTCCTGTAAAGGGCTCTTTGATTCTGTCACTGTTTTTTGTTTGTTGTCCACATTCTAGTAACACTGAGTTGTGTCTGTGAACAGACTCTGAGATAGGTTCCCATATATTTTATTGTCTCTACCCTCACTTATCTTTGCCTAGTTTTATTCAGATTGTTCTCCTTCCATTTCATACTGTGCCTATTTTTAACAAGTTGCTTAATTTTCCATTTTATTTATGTTTTCTGTTTAGTTTTTCAATACGGATGTGTCTTTCTTCAATATAAAATACTTCAGACATGCCAAACAATGCACAGTATAATGTAAAAAGACCCATTTACCCACGACCAACAGTAAATAAAAACATTAAAATGAAGTTGAACCATCTTACCTCAGTTGCTTCATTCGCCTCACCCTCCAGAGCAAATGACTATATACTGAATTTGATGTTCATCTTTCCCAAACAATCCATCCATGAACAGTAGATTATACTGTTTGGCATGATTTTAACATTTATATAAATGAATTCTTACTCTATGTATTATAGGGGAGGAGAAATAATTTTCCTTCTGTCCTTCTAGGTTCTTGGCTGAAAACCCCCATAAGAATACAGATTAACAGGAGAAAAACAGAAGGTAATATAGCATATATACCTCCTGTATACACGAGAGATACCCAGAAAAACTGGGTAACTCCCCTAAACGTACCAAACCATTATCTTAAATACCATCTTCAGCTAATGAAAAATATGGGGGGGTAGGGAGGCCAGTTATGGGAGGTTACCAGGAAAAGCACAGTAAACAAGGGTGTTGTTGCTATGCAGATCTAAGTTGTAGTGTTCTCCCTTGATAAGAGTTTCTAGGGATTTAGAGTCAAACTTCCCTTCCTGGTACAGAGACGGAGGCCAACTAACAAACAGAGATTTCCCTTATAAATGTAAATGTCTTTTATAAAAGAGTAACTTTTACTTGGCTTTCAGAGCTTCTCCTTTATCTGCAGTTTTTTTCTTTCTTTTTTAAATTTTCATTGACTGTATTTCCCACACTGTATATTTCATACCTCTGACTCATTTATTTTGCAACTGGAAGTTTGTACCTCTTAACCTCCCTTACCTATTTCTCTCATTTCACCACCTCCCTCTTCTCTGACAACCACCTGTTTGTTCTCTGTATATGTCACTCTGTTTCTATTTTGTTATGTTTGTTCATTTGTTTTCTTTTTCAGATTCCACATCATGCAGTATTTGTCTTTCTCTGTCTGACTTATTTCACTTAGCATAATGTCCTCTAGGTCCATCCATGTTGTCTCAGATGGCAAGATTTCATTCTTTTTCATGGCTGAGTAATATTTCTCTGTGTATATATGTGTGTGTATATCTGTATATATCTATATGTAGATATATATATATATCTACAACAATAGATAGCTATATGTAGATATATATATATCTACATGTTTATATATATATCTACATACATACATATATTCCACACCTTTCATCCATTCATCTGTTGATGGGCACTTCCATATACTGGTTATTCTAAATAATGCTGCGATGAACATAGAGGTGCATACATCTTTACAATATCAAGTTTTCCTGTTCATGATATTGCATATCTCTCAGATTATTTAGGTATCCTTTAATGTTTTTAATAAGCTTTTAAAAAAACTTTCCCCATAGAAGTCTAGTATATTTTTGATTGTTTATCCATACCTTTTGTTATTTATTTATTTATTTACTTTGGTTAGAGCTCTAAGGACATTTTTTTTCTTTAATTTTTTTCTAACTGGTAGAGGAACACAATTGGTTTTTATACATCAACTTTAAATACAATTATCTTATTGAATTATAATATGAAGGTCAATAATTTGCTTCTAAATCCTCTTGGTTTCACAGGAAGACAATCTACTAATAGGTAAATAATGACAATTTTGTCATTCTTTTAAAATTTCCACACCTTATAGATTTGATATATTTTATTTTTTTATTATACTGTCTACAACCTCTGGTACAATATTTAATTATATGAAGTGTATATTCTTGTCTTATTTCCAATTTCAAAAGGAATGTCTCTATGATTTCTTTAGAAGTATAATGTTTGCTACAAATTCTTGGTAAATAAGCTTTAATCAAATCAAGAAAGTATTCTCAAGAACCAATGTCTCCACAGTGAGCATCTCAGGAAATATTCCAAAGTAGTACAGGAAACACATATTTAAACTTCTATTTATATTTTTCTCTTGTTAAAGAGAAAAACCACAGGCCCCAAAAGGCATCACTTATGCTAAAGACCATGATACCTAACCTAGATTTAATACCTAACCTAACTGCAGTTTCAACCTGTACCAGAAATGTAATCTTAATCAAATAGTCTAAAACTTTCTTGTTAGCACCAATGAGGTTATCTGTAACATGGGGCCTCTCTATTCACCCCCCACCCCGACCCCCCAGAGGAAGAAGACACAACCTGCATGATAAAACCCATGCCACTCCCTTTCCCCCAAAAAAGAAGATGTCCTGGGCCCCAATAACCCCTTCTTTTCTTTTGCTTATGACTTTCTTGACCCATCCTCCTTTCTATAAAAGCCTTTCATTTTGTATAACTCCTTGGAGCACCCTTCTAGTTGCTAGACAGCATGCTACCCAATTCATGACATGCTGAATAAAGCCAGCTGGATCTTCAAGTGTACTTGGTTGAATTTTGTTTCTTAGCAATCGTTTACTTTATGGTTTTGTGTAGGACTTGTCCAAACTCTTGCTCAAATGCCCTTGCACATCCTAAGTCTAGTCAAATAATACTCTTCCCAACATTTTATTATGAAAATTTATGGTGAAACTGAAATACCCTGCATTCCCATCACTTAAATCAGTCTGACAATATTTTGACCTTCATTTTTCATTGATTATGTACCTACATTTTTCACCAAGTCACATTTCTATCAGGTGATCCCCAAGGAGTTAGGTAAGTAACATTTTCAAGTTCCACTCAAAAGGCCATCAGTTTTTTTCTCCAGTTCTCTGACTAAGGAAAACAGAAGCCTATCTTCCAGTTTCTCTCTGATTTCACGGCTCCCTTTGATCTCCCACTTAGGCTTTCCTCTCTTCTATTGTTTTTTAAGTCTCCGTTGGAATAAAGTATGTAGGAGAAGGAAGTTATTATCTCCTTCCCATGTATGTGAGGATGGTCACTTGCTCAACTAAAAATGGAGAAACTGATAAAGTCATTATACTGTACCATTTTATAGTACATTACAATGGACTACTTATATTAGATAACTAGTTCCTTTATTATATGATTAAGTTTGTTTCATATAAATTTATAGCAATTGCCAAGAATATACTTGCTTCCTACACAATGTTTCCAGACAATATGTAATAGTAAAGTGTGGCCCAAATACACTGCTTAAAGTCACATTAATATCAATTTATTCTACATGTTGATCCTTTGTCAAACAAGTTTGGAGAAATTATTCTCCTACTGAAAGTTCTCAGCTGGACTTCGACTATTTATTTTCTCTCTATTTCTAAAAGGATTTGTGTGAAAAGGTTTCTTTCTCTCTCTCTTTTATTTATTTTTTTAAATTTTGTCTCAGAAATATGCTGAGGTAAGGAATAGATTATACTGAATTTTGTGCAGTGTTGTAACTTTTTTTTTTTTTTTTTTTTGCGGTACACGGGCCTCTCACTGTTGTGGCCTCTCCCGTTGCAGAGCACAGGCTCCGGACGCGCAGGCTCAGCGGCCATGGCTCACGGGCCCAGCTGCTCCGCGGCATGTGCGATCCTCCCGGACCGGGGCACGAACCCACGTGCCCTGCATCGGCAGGCGGACTCTCAACCACTGCGCCACCAGGGAAGCCCTTGTAACTTTTGCTGAATGATAAATATTAATTATTATTTAAAAATCCAATAAAAAGTTAAGACTCTTAGTTCCTAATTATTGTGCACAGCAATCTACTGAGTTAATACAAACTTAATTTGTAATATTTACTTCTGTAATACATAAATTATAGGGTACAGTATAATAAGTGATAATAGTACATATTATGAAATGGGCTGACATCTTAACAAAAAAAATTCTAACACACGGCTATTAGACCGGAGGAAAACAGTATTGTGATGTAGCTACACTTACAACTTGCTTAGAAAATGAATCATAATGCATTAATGCCTCTGAATAATTTGCAAGTAAATGAACCAAAAAATTTACATAAATGACCAGCCATAGGTATTTATGTTATTGGGGGTTGGGAGAGGTGGTGCTAAAGGGGAGGGGAACTGGAATAAAGCCTTGCGTTAGTAAGTGCTTACACGTATGCTGAGACATAACATTTAACCAGCAGAAGTCTAATGCAATTACTTTGTATTTATTATTTTGCTGATTTGTTGGCTAATACAGTGTTACTGCCCAATGACAATGTTGAATTAACTACATAATGCTGCTTTTGAAGATTAGCTAGATTAAATGATAGAATCCAATAGCTGAAGAATTACTTCAGAGATCAACTAGTCACTCCCAAGTCTCCCAGTAGCAAAATCCTTTTCAAATCATTGCATCAAGATGCCTGTTTGGGCTTCCCTGGTGGCGCAGTGGTTGCGAGTCTGCCTGCCGATGCAGGGGACATGGGTTCGTGCCCCGGTCCGGGAAGATCCCACATGCCGCGGAGCGGCTGGGCCCGTGAGCCATGGCCGCTGAGCCTGCGCGTCGGAGCCTGTGCTCCGCAGCGGGAGGGGCCACAGCAGTGAGAGGCCCGCGTACCACCCCCCCCAAAAAAAAAAAAGAAAAAACACTGAAAATAAATTAATTGACATGAGCCACATAACAAATCCCTTCTTCCTCACTATCAGAATCCTCAATTTGATCAAGACTGCAAAGAAGTCTAACTAAATTTTCCCCATCTCAGCCACCTTTGTAGTTCCGACTGGCCATCTGATACTGATAGCGCTAGTAAAAAATAAGTGAGCAGAAGTCTCCTAGAGGCTCTTGGGAAAGCATTTTCTTTCCTGACAAGAGGGACAAAATGTCTCTCTCTCTTTTTTTCCCTTTTTCTTTCTGGAATACTGATGTAATGGAAGAAACCACAGCAGCTATCTTGTTGCCTTGAGGGAAAGGTCAAAAAACTTGCAGACACTGACCCTGGCTAAAGAGAACCTTCCATCCGCTGCATCACTGACTGAAGTCCAGAAGCTCGGAATCCTGCAAGCCCCTGCTCATAGAGCACATTGATTTGGAAGCTCACAATGTTCTAGGCTTGTGCTCAGCACATTTTTTTTTTTTGTTTTTAACAATAGCTCATTTAATCCTTTTAACAATCTGATGAGGAAGCATGGAGATGTTAAATATCTCTCTATGTCTCAATAGCTGTTTAGGAGCACAGCTGGGATGTGAACATAGATAATCTGATAAGGAAATCTATACACCATGAAGTCTCACTTGTCTCTCACTCACTCCCCCCATCCAGTAGGTTAGCAAATCCTGATTGCACCATCTCAGTACCTGTCAAGCGAGCCTGCTTTTCTCCCTTCCTGTCTGCACCACTGTGTCCTCTCCAACCTCAACTGAAGGGGACCCTAACACACCACTCCTTGCATACTACCTTCACACCACAAAGATTATTTTCCAAAAACACAAATCAAATCCTATCTTTCCCTTTCTTAAAGCCTTCAATGATTATAATTAACAAGCCACTCAGACTTTGTAAATGAAACAGATTCTATGTTAGACCAGCCTTTCTGACAAATACCAGGCCAGAGCTCTAACAACTGATCCCTTTAGTAATTAACCTTTTAATTACATGCTTTAAAAAAATAGGATGACAATCATTCCTATAAGATAATATAAGATGGAATCATCCTGTACAGAACCGAGAAATAGAAGTACAAGGGCAAGATCCTCTGCACAGGCTGGTTTTATTTGACCCATGTGGTGCTTTTAAGAAGAAGTTAAGGTCTGAAGGTCTAGAAACAGTCTTTCTATATTCCTTCAGGCAACAGTTGGCTAGAACTGAATAGCAGCTGCCCACTCAACAATTCACCTTAGGCCCCGCAATGTCCTTCTGTTTTTACACTTGGCCTAGTCTGCTGATTTATAGTATGAACTGGAATCATGGAGATTTGAGTGTGGGACCCTAGATCACTGATATTCCAACCTTGAAATTGTTGCAGCTGCAATCTTAGCAGCAGCTGCAGCAGCACTGCCATTTGGCTTAGTAGCTATGTGTTTATCATTGTGGGGGACATAAAGGTGTGCAACGTGCCTATGATTAATAATCTGGATAAAGAGGTCTGATGTGTCAAATATGGCAGAAAGAAACTATGAATTCAGAGAGACCATTCACAAGCTATACAAATGAAAGTATTAGTAACAGCCATGTCACATGACTGTTATAAGGATGAAACAATAAAATAATGTGAAAGCTTCTAGCAGTCTGCCTGGCATCTATTAGGTTCTTAATTGGATTGAGGTTTCTTATTATGCGATAGGTGTAGAAAAAAGTTACAGAACCCCTTTGAGAATCTACTGAAAGCATGAACACTCAACCTAAGGAGAATAAAATGTTTGTTTATACAAACAGATTTTTTCATATGATTTTAGGATCTTAAGTCACTTAGAGGCCACTGAAGTAGACGTCAGGATGACAGTTGATGTAGAAAATAGGGGTTCTTAGTGCCTATGGATTTAAAATACCAAAGCATGTCATGAAATAAATGAGAAAAAGCCTAAAAACAGAGTCCTATCTGTAAAAATAAATAAATTAATTAATTGAATAACTTGGTAGCATTTGATTGTTGTAAGAGAAATGAATTTATGCTAGAAGCAAAATTAAGGGTGGGTTTGTAGACTGTTTACTGGAGTGTTCTCAAACATATTAGAAAAATTATAATAGTTTGGTTTCCAGGCACATAACCCTTGTAAAGGCACCCCCAGCTTTGCAAAAACAATCCTGCAATTAATCTCATCAATATTTTTCTCCAGAACCATGTTGTTGTTCTTTCACTGTTTTATAAAACCAAAGTTTCTTCCAAATATGATTGTGAAGCCATTCTTCAATAGATTAGAGTGTGCATGTAAACATAAAATGTTATGATTAGATTATTAATGCATCTCATGTAACAAATTATATAAGGAGTAAACACAACTGGCTTTGTAATTAAGATCCAAAACGGTGTCCTGAAACAAAGATCTGAGTTTATACATTCATCAAGATGTGGAAATCCATTAACAAGTCACAACTAGATTTGAGTTCGCTCATAGTGATAGGATTTCACTATCAGTTCAGTCCATTCCGGATCACATACACATCTCTCTCTATTCAAACGAAAGGACTCATAAGAGTGAAGGGGTTCAGAATGAGCCTCCCCAAAATGTGCCACTTTGGCATGCTGACTATTTTAAGCTGCAGGCAATCGAGACTCAGCAGAGACCCAAGAAAGACTTTTACCTTTCCCTTCACTACCTGAAAGAATTTAGATAGGGGGCCTGGCCCAGAAGGAACACTATTTCCAAGAGATAACTTTTTATTGGAATGACCTATCTGTGTGGCAGGACAAACATCTAATTACCAAACATCTGCTCTTCTTATCATCCTGTGAATCCCCCTCCTTCCCTTTAAAGCCCCAGGCCCCTATTCCATTCTTTAGTTCAGAATCGCATTAAAGTCTCAACTGCCCAACTGGTCCTTGGGTCTCACTGTCCATGTAGAGCCCCAGTAAGTAGGTAATTAAATTTATTGTTCTCTTGTTAATCTGTCTTAGGTCAATTTGATTATTAGACCAGCCAGATAATCTAGAAGGGTAGAGGAAAAAGGTTTTCTCCCCAACAACAGGAGGATAAGAGGGAAAGGAAATTAACACTTACGGAGTCTCTATTATATATAGAACTCTGTATTAGTTCATTTAATCTTCATAATATCCCTGTGAAGTAGTTATTATTATGCTTATTTTAAAGATAAGAAACTAAGGCCACACAGGTGACCTTAGTCACACAGCAGCAATATAGTTAGAATCAAACAAACCAAGGGGATGAGGGTAGTAATCAGATGTTAGTGATGAAAGTGTCATGATGTTATTATTGATTGGTTTTAAAAGGTACCAGTTGTCCGTATAGGGACGGCAGTTTAGGATTCTTGGCAGTCTAGTTATGTAATTATGTGGCCACTAATTTTAAGCTTAGCCAGAGCCATAAGAGTGAATGGATAAGATTGATCACAAAAGTTTAAATATCTGAGCAATTCACCACAGCATGTTTTTCATGAAGCTTCATAATATTCTCTAGGAGCCAAGCATAAATTGATCCATGTGTATGTAGCCAACTCTAATCATAATGTTTGGGAAGGATAAAAAAAAAAAATCCGGAGATGCTTGATTTCTAGAATTTAAAAACATATTGCACTATAAAACTGCCTTTAAAATCTCAGAAAGAAAAATATTCATTGGGAGCCAAATCAAATAAGCGGTCTGGTTTTATGCTCAGTTGAGTGATACCATTTGCTTTGCCAATTTGCTAAATCTTAATATATTTGCTAACTTGAGTCCACATATTTTTTCCTCTTCTGCTTCTCTTT
>NW_006783288.1:1999966-2003494 GCF_000442215.2 Lipotes vexillifer
CTTTCCCTCTGCCACTTTGCCCTTCTCTCTTTTGTGTCTGATTATCATAAAATGAACATACCACAGAGCTTCGCTATTTCTTAAAAATGTAAATATAGAAAATAGTCTTTGTTGGATGTTAGACTCAGGCTGCTTTCCGCCATTTACAAAATACTGGGCTCATTTTCATATGAAGCCTTGGAAATTGAGGGAGTTAGGTCACATAATGAAGTATCCTAGCAGGCTGTTCCTGCACCGAAGGCCACTGACAAATTTTATGGCCTTGAATCCAGAAATAAACACCATTCGGTGACTGTTTCTATAGTCAGGCTATTAAGTGCAATGATTTGTATTTCCCCAAGAGATCCCTTAAACTACAGGGCCTTGTGTTTGCAGCAGCTTGGCAGAAGTTGTATTTTTTTTTTTTAATCCTGCAGTTCACTGGCCAATAACGTGTATGCAGGGCACAATACCTCCCAGTAGGTATGAAAGAAAAGAGGTGGAATTGTAGGGCTTCATGGAGCCCCTGGGAGATGCCATGCATATAAAGCATGTTGAACACCAATCTATTAATAAATTTCATTGAAGCAACTCTCTTCATGGGTGAAGATGCTTACCCCGTTCTGTCTGCTCTGTGCTCTGGACCTCTGGCCAAAACAGTTTAAATAGTTATCTCTAATAGTTCTTAAGAGGATTCCTTAAAGAAGAATCTTCCAAAGATAACAAAAAAAAAAATACATCATGATGATGATTCAACTGCTATTCTGAAATAAGATTACAACTGTTCTACCAAGGATTTCCATAGCAAGCAGATATATTTTTAAGAAAATATATATTTATAAAAATTATATTCAGTGGGATAACTCTCCCTTAAAAATTGGTAAAATCCATCTCTGGTTAAACATAGGCTGTATTTTCTAGCACTTTCTAACCTTTTTCATCCTATTGTGGATGCCCTGTGCTGTCTATATAATTCATTATTTTGCAGATATTCTCTTGCAGGTATAGTCTATACATGATTGCGCAAAGTTCACTTGAAAACGTTCTCATAAATTTACATAAAAATATTTTCCTTCCAATTTTCTTGAAAAATGCCGGATGCCTGCTTTGCATATTACCTAAAAGATGACTTTCCTTTTTTTTTTTTTTCTTTTCTTCTCTTTTTTTAAAAATTCTATGCCTTGCTACCTTTTATCTTTCTGAGTACTGTTTTCCGGTCTCTGAATGCCTTCAATGTCATCTAACGGACTGCGGGTAGTCAGGAGAATTGAAAATATGTCCTGATAGAAGGAAAGTATTTTTCATTGGGGTTCAGGCAGAAGACAAATCTCCCCCATTGGACAGAAATACATGCCATGAAATCCCACTACCACGCTTCTCCCGTACTCCTCCAACACCCAACACGGAAGCTCTGGAGGGTATCCTAATGTGAACTTGCCACGTGTACCTGGAACCCAAGTTCACAGACGCACAGCACTTTACATTTACATCACATAGGAATGGAACAAGAGTGTTGATTTTAAATGTGAAGATATTTACAAAGCTACATTTTAACATGCAGTCTGTTCTTTTACTGAGTAGCTATTATAATAGCAGGCACTGTGTTAGGTTCTAGGATGCAATGATAATAAGGTCTGTGACTCAAAGGAATCACTGTCTAATGGCAAACTATATAACGATATATCTGCATCTTTCTATAGAGTATAATGTCAATGGCTTAAGTATAGACACATAAATTGAGTGGTTTTAGAATTTGAAACCATACTCTTTCAATGGATACACAACAGAATGTATTATACTTCTTAGAGCAAAATAGAACATGTTTCTAAAAAGAGATAAGTAACTAAGAAACAAGATAAAAGAAGCCATTTTGTGTGTGTGGTCGCCGGGGGGGGTATTTTATCAAAACTAAAAAAAAATTGATTAAATAAGTACACCTGAATCTCTACCTACTGTTAGCTCTTAAGTGAAAATATTAAATCATGAAAAACAAAGAAAAATCACAGGTACAAGGACAACCTGACCAGCAAAAAAACTTAAATATACCTATGCTTGTAAAAGTTGGTGTGGCAGTTTGATAATGGAAATTCAAAATTTTAATTTAAGTAACAAGAAATAGCAGAAATAATTGATATTTCCATTTTTAGGTGGGTATTCTAATTTTATGAACCTTTAGTGGGATATATATTTACTAGCATTTATTGAGCAGCTACCATGTATAAAACACAGATGCATGTGCAAATAAAATGCTCGGGCTTGTTAAGCGAGTGCCATGTGCTTTTTTTCTTGATAGCATCAATATCCTTCACGACCATTTATGGGAATTTTTCCCATTGGTCAGTTGTAATTATGTTTTAATTTTTATATGGACTACACACAGTGAAGGCTATATTTCAGCATGCTTTGGTCACCTGTATCTCACTTGTATCATAGAACATTCACATTCTCCCTGTCAAACTCCGTATTTTCCCCTTGTCTCATCCTGTGCCTAACACCAAAATCCCTGCAAATCTTTGTATGTGTCACACATTTTTTCTTTGTTTCCCTGCCCTCCTCCACCTCCTAATTTATTCAATGGCTTCCCTGAGTTCATCATTGCTTCAGCAGGCCACACTCTGGAGCTGATTCTTAGATTGGCTCTGGAAATCTCAACTGATGCATTTGGGCTTCCTTTAAATGTGCTTGCCTGTCATGTGTAGCACTTAAATAGCATCTCATGTGAGGAAATCACACATAGTTTATTTAAAAGCCCCTCAGCTCCCTTGTGGCAACAACCAAGCACAGGCTGCTAAATCGCTGAGCGCCTCTGTTGTTTGCTACAAATCATAACATCAAATACACATCACGTACACTGAAGAGCACCCCAAAAGCAACTGATGCTGATGAACCCCAGCTATTAACATGAGTAGTGCTGGCTCTGTCTGCCTTGCTGAAAGCTAGATCGGGGTAGGAATAGGGGAATCAGAGAAGTGAGGGACAGCTCAAATCTCTAATGGCTTGACTGGGGTATAATTATAGCAGGTATGCATATATAAATCATGTTTAACATTTTCACAGTACAATCACATTTGTGCTTTTCAAGGGCTTATAAAAATGAATAAAAGACAGATACTAGGTATTGGGGTAGCCCCAGAAATTACAATTCTCCATAAAAGCTAAACAAAACAATGACATTGATGAAAGCGGGTTTCTGGGCTTGTTGGGATTATAATACTGAAATGAAAGTGGGATGATTTTACTAAAATAACAGCTCAAGAAATAAACTCCCAGAAAACCTGTACAGGTGGCTGTTACTAAGCAAATGAAAAAATAAGCAGAATTTTAGCCTTTTTTTCCCCTCTGACTCTTCAAATGAAAGATGAAGGTTGAAACTGCACATGCCTATTTGGGATATGACAGGAAAGACTGACCCAAGTATAGCATTGCTGCTAATCAGAGAGCTCCATTAGCACCAATCACTCTAAGTCTATTTAACAATCAGATATCCCTACAGCTGCAGCCAGAAGTGATGTGGGTCTAAGAGAAGAGGCATGACAACATGTTCAGCAG
>NW_006783288.1:2003504-2035805 GCF_000442215.2 Lipotes vexillifer
CAGGGTCTGAGGCTACAGTGCCTTTGAGTCAAAATCAATTGTGTAACAAATGAGAAGCTAGTCATGCCTGACACAGATGTCATATTTTGAATAATTGAGTTCCTGACGTCACAGCAGAAGCCTCCACCTATATCCTTTCAGAAGACATATCAGATTTTGAGTTGTGGAAGAAAACTTACTATTGGAAGTGAGGAAGAGGTATGCCAGCAGGGCCATGGCAACAAGTTGTTGTATGGAACAGGGACCAGTCACGGGTGATATTATACTGACATAGATTTCAGGAGGCTGAATGGAGCTCTGTAGCTAGAGCCCACCTGGAAAATCTTTCATTCAGATACACTGTAAAATCTATAATCCAGGAATATTTAATTTCTTACACTTAAAAAGATAATAGTTAGAAATGGTCCAACATATTGAAAACTGAACTTTCCAAATTGTCTCCTAAGAAAGAACACAACACATTTCTAAGCATGGTCTTTGACTAGCTGTGCTGCTGAAAAACGACTAAGATTTAAATCACAAGTTTCTTTCCTGACTCTTTAAGTACTAACAGATTTTCAGCCACAAATTCAGGACAGACCCTAATGTTGATATGCAGGATAATAAAACCTTGTTGAGGCTGTCTGTAGCATGAGCCAGGATTATGGTTTGCTTCCTACTGGTTTTCCTTCATGCCATAAAAGAAACATCGAAGTTTACAGTCACTTCTCTCTCACTTTCTTCTTTTCTTTTCTTTTCTTCTTTTCTTCCCCTCCCTCCATTCCTTTCTTTCTTCCTTTCTCATTCTAAATACAACATTTTGCAAAAAGTGATTAAGAGATTTTTGAAATTGAAATAGCATTATTCACAAAGATGGTGCATACTTCTCCTCTCCTAAATCTGTCATACACACACACACACACACACACACACACACACACACACACACACACATATTTCAATAGTAACAAACTTCAGAAGGGAAGTAAAAACAATCATTTGTTTTCTTCTTTGACAAACATCTGTTAGAAAAGCAACACACAACCCATTCCAAAGTAGAGCCTCAAGTTTCTCTGTAGCATTTCTTTGGTAGAATGTGAAATGTTCCAAGGAACATGCATCAAATCTGCCCAATATATTTTTATTGTGCACCCATTTGTATTTGATTACAGGACCTACAGAAGGCAGGGCCACCACCCTGATGGGCCCAAGGGACAGAACATGGAGCCAAAGCGGTTTATTCTCTTGTCTTGAAATCTGGTAGAATTTGTCTTCCTAGGTTTTGGACTTGCTTGGAACCTGTGACCATTTTCTTCTCTGACTGCTCCTTTTAAAATGGGAATGTCTACCCTATGCTTGTTCCACCACTGTATTTTGGAAGCACATAATTTGTCTGGTTCCGTAGGTTCATGGGTAGAGAGGAATTTTGCCTCATGATGAATCACACCCCAAGTCTCACCCATATCTGGATTTAGATGATATTTAGGTGAGACGTTGGACTTAAAATTGATGCTGAAATGGGTTAAGACTTTTGGGGCTGTCAGAATGGAAACAAATGTATTTTACAGGTGAGAAGAACATGAATTTTACAGGTTCAGAAGGCAGAGTGCCTCAGACTGAATTGCATCCCCTCCAATTCATATGTTGAAGCCCTAACTACCCAATGTGACTATAATTGGAGATAGAGCCTTTAAAGAGGTAATGAAGAGTAAATGAGATTGTAAGGGTGACGCCCTAAACCAATATGACTGATGTCCTTATCAGAAGAGAAAGAGGCACCAGGGATGTGCTGCACACACGGAGAAAAGGCCATGTGAGGACACGGTGAGAAGGCAGCCATCTGCAAGCCAAGGAGAGAGGCCTCAGGAGAAACCAAACCTGCCAACACCTTGATCTTAGATTTCCAGCCTCCAGAACTCTGAGGAAATAAATTTCTGTTGTTTAAGCCAGTCAGTCTGTGGTCCTTTGTTATGGCATCCCTAGAAGACTAATAAATCTTGAAAGGTGGAGAAAAGAAGGTACACTAGATAGAAACCTTGGGACCCAAGGAGTAATATGGCAAAACTGACAACCTAGAAATGCCAGTGGATGAGGATAAAACAAGCCTCAACAAAAGCCTATTCTCCTTAGCCAAAGGGAACAGAAAGAAGTTTGGCCACGTTCTAAAGATAGAAAACTTTTAGATAATAACTGCTCTTTTCCAGCCAATGACACAGAAAATACTGTGGCTCTACCCACACCCCCCACAATCAATGGTTGAGCGGGAAAACAGACTTCCACCTTCACTAAAGTATAACAAGCCTGAGTGGGGAGACAAGATATTCATTCCCAGCACTAACAAGGTGTCTCTACTCACTTCCCTCTGCTGTTGATGTGACGTCCAAGGAAGCCAAGTGGACAGTTAGGACACTCAATACCACCCAGTGGTAGAAAGGCCATACACTGATGGAACCAGTGGATGCCATGGAAAGTAGTAACAAGGACCTACTATTGTTTCCAGCCAAGGAGGTCTCAGCAGAGGTCTAGTAGGGAGTCAGAACTCTTACTCCTGCCCAGTGGTAAAGAGGAGCCCCTCCCCCCATTAGCTATCAACATCGGTCAAGTGTGGAACATAAATTTCTACCCCTACCTCACAGCAGGCAGTGTTCCCCTTCCCTCTACCATATCAGTGTCACAGAAAAAACTGAAGGTTTAAGTAATATCCAAAGTGTCATAACATAATACCTAAAAAATTATTATAAAATATCACTCATAATTTCATAAGAATTATTTCATAAACTTCATAATGATTTCAATAATAAAAAATTATTCATCACTGAAAAATGTCAATAAAATTAAAAAGACAACAAATGGATGCCAACACTAAGAATATAGAGATGTTAGAACTATCTGACAGATATTTTAAAGCAGTTGTCATAAAAGTACTTCAAAGATCAATTACAAAAGTAGTTGAAAAAAATGAAAGAAATAAAATGTCTCAGCAAAGAAAAACACTATACATAAATCACAATAGAATTCCAAAAAACTGTTCATGTAACCCACAGGAGGATAGGAAAGAGATAAAAGATAAATAAAAAGGAAAGAGAAGAACTAGGGAACAAAAAATAAAATGGAAGATAAACTCTAACATATAATTACATTAAATATAAATGGTCTAAATGCATCACTTAAAAGTCAGATATTAGCAGAGTGGATTAATAAACATGACCTGAACTCAAGAATCTCACTTCACATATAATGCTATAGGTAGGTTAAAAGTAAAAGGATGGAAAGAGAGGTCTCATACAAACATTCATGAAAATGATAAAAAAAAATAAAATTTAAAAGATAATAAAAATCAATGAAACAAAAAGCTGATTTTTTTGAAAGAGCAATAATATTAACAAACATAAGACTGACACAGAAAAAAGAGAGTAGGCACAAATTACCAATATCAAGAATAAAACAGGGATTATTTCTACAGACTTTGCAGATGTCAAAAGGATAAGGAACTACTATGAGCAACAGAAAGATCACCAAAGCAGATATACAGATATTAAATAAGCACATGGAAATGTTTCCAACATCATTTGCCATTAGGAAAATGCAAATTAGACCCACAATGAAATATCACTATACACCTATCAGAACAACCAAAATAAAATACAGTCCCAACCACAAATGCTGCAGGGGATGCAGAGAAACTAGATCTCTCATTCAGGGAGAGTGTGGGAACCAGTGTAATAATTTTTGAAATACTTCTTAAGAATAGTTTTAACAGTCCTTGTAACTACCCTATTACCCAGAAATTGCACCTCTGAAAATTTATCCCAGAAAAGTGAAAACGTATGTTCCCACAAAAACCTGTCCATGAAACTAGCAGCTCTACTTCTAATAACCCAAGACTGTAAACAAGCCAGATAACCTTCTACAGATGAATGGTGAAACAAATCATAGCCCATGCATACCAAGGAAGACTACTCAGCAATCAAAATTAATTAAGTCACTTTTTTGAAGATTTGGTTTATAGCAGGTACTCAGAAAATAGCATTTTTGCCTAGTAACTTTAGTTGTAATGTTTTGATGGGAAATAGTGGGTGGAGGATAGAGCTCACCTTGGCAGGTTTGTGAGCCCCGACTGGTATACAAAGGTTACAAGGAGCTTGGGCTCACACACCAGCCTGAAAAGACGAACTGGTAGAAAAACTGTGTGGCTGCAGATGACTGTGTATGGATGCCCTCCTGCGGAAGCAGAGACCAGCTGCACAATAACAAGGCACTCATGTCATGGAGCTGAATGTGACATCTGTCAAAGTCAACACTGGGCACTCCCTTTGTTGGAAGAACAGACATGGGGGATAATGGGAACTGCACAGAAGAGGACTCAGAAGCCAGTGGAACCTAGGAAGTAGCTACACCTTCGATCCCCTTTCTTCATGCTTTCAAGAAAACCCACAGGAAAACGGAATGGAAAGCAGAGCTAGACGTGTGATCTGAGGCTCAGTTAATCAAATCCAGATATGGCAAAGAAATCACTGGATTGGACTGAATTTGCTTAAGATTTCTAACAAAGATAACATTGTTTTCTGTTGTTGTTGTTTTTTGGTTTTTTCCCCAGTTTTCAGAAATTCCATTTTTGCCAGCCTAAGTTCTGTAAACTGTCCTAACAGTGAAATGTTCCCTTGGCCACTCAAATTTGATACTGGTTAGTGGTTTTCTTTAGATGCTAAGGAACAAGGAATTAACTGTAAGTACTATGCATCCTGCAGGCTCATTATGTTGTGAGAAGAGTAACATTGTAGTGGGAGCTAAATGTCATCAGTGAGGAGAAACAACAATCTCTGTATGGTCCACGCCCAGCCGCCCCCTCCCTAAATAGCTCTTAACACATGCCTGAGGCTCATACCGGCTGAATAGACTGGGTGTTACTTTCCGTTTGCACCCTTCTGATTTTACTCCTCAGTATGTGTCATTGCTGGTACAGTAAAACATTCTACGACTAGTCTATTCTCAATTGTAAATTCCTTTGTGCTCTTACAAACAGTCAGTTAGGACTTTCAGAATTGCTTTCACTGGGAATACAATGGTTGCTAGTCATATAGCATGTATGTTTTCATTATTATTTCTGGTAAAATTCATACTGCCTCATTGGATTAAATCAAAATATATTTGAAATGTTGGCTTTTCCATTGTGTTATACTTTTTGCTGGTATTTATCTTGTATTGCATATCTTGCTTTATTAATATCTTCAATTATATGTTTAGAAAAGCTTGGGTATATTTTCTTATGTTCCAGGTAAGTATGGTTTTTCTGTGATCAAAACAGTGCTCTAGTGAATACCCTTCTAGTCAATTTATAAATTAATTCACTGATAATTGACAAGTAGTAGTGCTTGTTCATAAGAATTATATGCATTTTGAAGCATTTATTGTTTATTATTAAGAAAAGTAAATTTGGACTTTCTACATCACACAATGTTAAACATATGTCAAGTATTTTGCACTTAATATATGCATGTAAGTTTATTAGAAGCATTAATCTTTCATACTATTAGTTTTAAAAGGTATTTTGTCATTTATTGGATTTTTTTATTAAATGATAAATGTACACGGCTTAAAAATCAAACAATACTGAAAGGCTTATAATAAAATAAAGCCGTCTCTACTGCAACTACTCAATTCTGCTCTCTAAAGGTAATCATTTGTAACTGCTTTGTCTATTTCTTTAGGTATTTGGCTCTAAGTAAAATATGTACACTCTAATTGACTTACAAATTTTATATATTATAAATTGATTTTAATTATAGACAGGATTTATCAGTGTTCATTATCATTAGCTATATATATATTGTTTATACTATAAAGCCAAATAGTCACGTAGTATATAGATTCCTTTACTTTATTTTTGGTAATTGTTAGTAATTGTGTGTGTGTGTGTGTGTGTGTGTATTCATGTTTGTTTTTTACCTGCTAGGTTTTAATAAACGGCTGCCTATTGTTAAATTTTTCCCAACTGCTTTATCAGTAATACCTTCCAAATATCCTCTAATAATAGAGACTCCTATTTTTTATGGAAACCTTCTTGGAGCCCTCTTTCCACCTGCTCCAACTCAACCTGATGGTTCTCTAAGTCGCTGTTCATCTGACATCTGGATTTTCATTCACCTTGCTCCCACTTTAGATCCATTTTTTATTGAATCTAATCTTTTGGTGTAAAGCCTGATTTTGCAGAATATTCTTCATTAATTTTCTAAGGAAAAGTATGTAAATGGTCTATTTTCTGAGCGTCTGCAGGTCGGAGAAATGTGTATTTTGCCCCACAATTGACTGATATTTTAGCTGTGTATAGGATACTAGAGTAGATTTTCCCTAAGGATTTAAGGGCATTTCACCACAGTCTCCTAGCTTTCAGTACTGCTGTTTAGAAGTCTAACTCCATCCTGCTTCCCAATGCTATTAAGTGATGTGGTGATGGTGGCCATGGTTTGTTTTAATCTAGAATCTTATAGGATTATCTCTTAATTTACAGTGTTCTGAAATGTGAGTCTTTATGTGAGTCTACTTTTATCCACTGTCCTGGATTATCGGAGAGGCATTTTCAACATAGTATTTCATGCACTTTGATTATCAAATTTTTCTTATACTACTTTTCTCTATTTTTTCAGTCCCCTATGTAAGACATTGTTGGTGTGACTGCAGAAGGTAAATACAAATAATAAAGCTACATGATAGCTCTTAAAGCTTTATTTAACTCAGGGGGAGTACACATTCCTTTTGTTTGCATTTCATTAGCCAAAGCAAATCACATGAACAAGGTTTTTGTCAATGGATGAAATGAACTATCCTCCCAAGGAATGGGTCTCATAGGGAGAGACAATGAATACTTTGGCAATAACACATTCTACTTCACTTGGTGTCTGTTCATACTTAAGAGTGACTGTTAGGTTGCTGATAAGTGAGCTTCACTGTCTAGCGATGGACTGGGGTGGGGAAGGGCCACCTATTTAACAGGGGGACACCTGCAGTTTAGTATGTAGTGGTGTTTTCACCTGTGGTTGTCCAGTTTCTTCAGAGAAGAATCAGCAGACCTCTGCTTCGAAGAATTCAGCCTGGCTATAGCCATTCTATGAGCAAAGAGAACTAGGAGCGCAGGCCTTCAATGAAATCTCCACTTTCAGTCACATATCTTGTCTCTGTTTCCTAGTACACTTGAGTATATATAACTGCCAGTGCTGTCCTATTAAGTTTCTCCAGAGTGTAAACCTTTGGTCCCCTGCCTCGGGGTACTCATTCGGCTAGACGAGATTATGGCATAATCAGACATAGACTTGCAAATAATTACCCTGTTTAATGAGTGTATACTCATTCCTCTCACTAATTTAGAAATTGATATCTCCAAGCCCCCAAACTTCTAAGAGCCCCTTGCCAAGGAATGACTCACTTCATCTACAGCTTTTTCCTATCCATGCACCTTCGGTTTCAGGCCCTCCATCCAGCTGAATTCACTATTGCTCTTCCATCTGCTTTTCCATTTATTTGCCACTGTCCCATAATCTTTGTCCTTTACATCATTTTATATTTTTTAGTATCATTTCAGTAGCCATTTGGGAGGAAGCAGAGATAAGCACATGTGACTGGAAATCAAAGTGTAAAGGCTTAAAGAGTGTACAAGGGCGTGAATAATGTTGAAGTATTTGAGACACTGAATAGTGTTCAAATCAACCCTCACACTTAAATGAAATGAGAATGATGACAATGAACAAAGAAGAAGGAAAAGAGCGGATATAAATTGGGAAAAGAAGAGCAAAATTCCTTAAGATAAAAAAATGGACATAATGGACGAGAATAACAAACAAGCTATAATTAATATGGAAGATGAGAGATGTGATTAAGTAAAATAATATCTTAATAATAATCTTAATGAGCTCCTGTAAGTTTGTTTTTTTATACAAGATAAAGCTACTTAAAACAAATTCTGTAATATGATGTAGACCTGAGGGTGGAAAACATGTTTTCTTCATTTTTTACTTCCACTGCCTAGCAGAGTGCCTGGTACATAATTCAATTGCTGTTGCTCGAAGGCCTTAATGTCTTTTTGATTTAATATAATTGAGAGTCATAATACCAATTTAGTAATTTTAATTCAGAAAATTTGTGAAATAGGAATCTGGCATCTGCAGAGTTATTTAGGCAGTTTATTAAAACACAACACAGACTATATTTGGGAAAGGACCCCATGCCCAGGGAAATATGATGATGTTTACATGAGCCTTTCATTTCCAAAACATTTTACATTGCTTCTGAAATTGCTCAAAACTATGCTTTGTTTGATAATTATAGCCAGGATTTGAGGTAGCATCACTTATCTTGCATGAAGGAAGTATGAAGGTTTTATAAAACCATGAACAAAACTGAAAGAACTCAGGCTGATTTATGTTATTATGAACACATGCATCCATTCAAAAAAATATATATTGAGCACCTATGTTCCAGTACCTACGTATTTTGGTATACAGCGTGAACAAAATACGAAAAAATCCCTTCCCTAATAAAACTTGTATAGTAGTGGTGGCAGAAACACACACACACACACACACACAATCAGTAACATACATAGCATATTGGATTGTCATAGAAGTTATGGAGAAAAATGAAACAGGAAAAGTAGTGGTGAAAGTGTTACTGAAAAGGCATTTTGAGTAAAACCTGAACTTGTTGAAGATGGGGGAAGGGTGTTCCCAACAGAACCAACCGGAATTACACAAGCCATGAGGTACTACATGGTTTTTATTTTTAAGGAATTTAAAGAAAACTAGTTTGACAAAAGTAGAGCATGGGTAGGGATGAGAGGTAGAAGGTAAGTAAGATGGATGACAGAGGAATAGATAATGTAAGGAACTTAGAGGCCATTAAAAGAACTTTGGCTTTTACTCTGAGTGAGACAGAAACCAATGAGGATTTTGAGTAGCAAAGAAAAACCTCAAGAAGAACTCCTGTTACCTGAGTTCACTTCAACTTCTAATAGGAATTAGACAGGCTTGTAAATCTTAACTGAATAAATTAATATAAGTACCCAGCCGTGGCTGTTACTAGGCATGTTTAAAGTTGAGCACCTATTATTATCATTAAATTTGTATACTGTGAAAGATTAACTGCATTAATCGTGTCAACTCTTCAACCCTGCTCACATCTGAGACCTTTACCATGTAAACTATCAGGGCTTCCCACTATCCCCGGGGTTCCTTCTGACTTCTGGGAGTTAGAGTGTAATGTATGCAGAGCCTTAATATGCTTGCAGGATTGCAGTTTCTTGCTCTTGCCCTCTGCCAGGGCCATGAAAACACACCTAGTGAAGCCTATAAAAGAATAAATGACATGTGGGACGGAGCTTAATTGCCCGTTTCCCCAGAAGAAGCCATCCTAGATCAGTCAACAGCTAACTAATCTCCAGATATGTGTACAAACCCAGCCAAAGTCAGAGAACCTGAGCAGATGACCACAGCCAAACGCAGACACATGAGCCAGTCCACATGGGATCACCTGGGCCAAACCCAGATCAGTTGAAGGTTACAGACTCATGGACTAAACAAATGCCCCTGAGATTTTTGTTGTTTGTTGTAGAGCATTATATGGTAAGAATAGATAACTGATGCATATGTTAAGAACTTTAATTAAAAGAAGGAAAATGCACATAACCAAAATTAAAATAATAGAGGGCATAACAAAAGATAAAAAAAGATATTTAAAATTCAAAAAGAAGGGGCTTCCCTGGTGGCACAGTAGTTAAGAATCTGCCTGCCAATGCACCGGACGCAGGTTCGATCGCTGGTGCAGGAAGATCCCACATGCCAAGGAGCAGCTAAGCCCCTGTGCCACAGCTACTGAGCCTGTGCTCCAGGGCCTGTGCACCACAACTACTGAAGCCCGTGTGCCTAGAGCCTGTGCTCCACAAGAGAAGCCACCACAATGAGAAGCCCATGCACTGCAACAAAGAGTAGCCCCCCGCTCGTTGCAGCTAGAGGAAGCCCGTGCGTAGCAACGAAGACCCATCACAGCCAAAATAAAAATAAAAATAAATAAAATAAATTTTACAAAAATTCTGAAAAGGAGACCATGTACAGATATATAGGAACAGTGTATAAGCTATCTGTAAAAAGGGAAAAATGGAAGATTTCTCAATTTTATCAACAAGAATAACCAAAAAGCAGAAAATATAAAAAAACCCAGAAAAGTATAGAATAATATGTATACCTGTTGATTCAAATTCCTAAAAATAACTAACAAAACTCTTATCAAATAGAGTAAAAATTAAGTTGTTAAAAACTTTAAAAAATCTATTAATATAACACATAAAATTAAAAGGTTGAACAAGGAAAAACTATGTCATCTCCAAAGATGCCAAAATGCATTTAATAAAATGCAAATATATTTTTGTTTAACAAGTCCTTTACAAAAGAGATGAATATAAATATGGATTTCTCCAATAATATGAAGGATATTGAGTTTCAGCCAAAAACTCACATTATAACTTGTGGCTTTCCAATTAAGCCCAGAAGGAGTTGAGAATCTGTGATAGAATTCTAAAATGGCTTCCAAGTTTCCTGCCCCCTAGTGTACACAACGTGTATAGTCTCCTCCCATTGAGTGTAGGCAGAAGCTATGAATACAATGGGGTATCACTCTAATGACTGGATTACTAATCAATTGACCTTAGATGATGAAGAGAGATTATCCTGGTGTGCCTGGTCAGTAAAACTTCTGACCTACTGAAACTCTGAGATAACGAATGTCTGCTATTTTAAGCCACTATTTTCTGGCAATGTGTTATGCAGAAGTAGAAAACTAAAATAGATTGTATAATATCACCATTGTGATATAATAAAAACAGCATAATTAAGAGAAATTCTGTGATAAGTAAAAATTATTTGAATATGAGTTTATTTATATATATGAAAAATAATAAGGTTAGAAAAAGGACCCAATTCTTGAGCAATAATTTTAAAAACTAAAATAAGCTAAATTAAAAATATACTCGGTCCAGATTTTAAAGAATGTGTGAGAAATTTCCTAATTCAGCACCATCTATGCTTTCTATAACCCCTTCATCTTCATTTGATCAGGAAAGTCTCCCTATAGTTCATTAAAATGAACTCAATCTTTACATGCTCTAAGTGTTCCATGTACCCTATACCACCCTCTTATTAGTTATGATGCTAAAAATTATATCTTTATATGGTTTTTCTTTCATTATTACCTATTTCCTCTTTTAGAGGACATAAGAATCTTTCTTTTTGCTCAGTGTTTTTGCTCAGGCATCACAGGATGCCTGTGAGTTTAGCCTGCAAAAATTATGTGATGAATGTTTATAAATGGTAGGATAGATGTTAATTATCCCTATATTAGTTTGTAAGTTCAAAAAAGTATCAGTCATTGATTAGTACAGGTGACCTTCAACAGAGACACTTCATTATACAGTAAAACAAAAACAAAAACAGAAGATGAAGGTAAAGCGAGATTATTCAAGTGTATATGTACACAAATGTGTGTGTGTATTTCTGTATTTATCTTATTACCAAGTCAATTTCCAAATAATCTCACATTATTTAATTGATGACTACATACAGGCAGGGTGGTAAAAAAGAAACGGTGATAGAATTTGATTAACCTCTAAATAGAGGTAAGAAAATATAGAATTAAGTCATTCAAATCTAAGCTGGAATATCAAATGTAGGGTAATAATGCTTTTAATGACACACATAGAAGAAAATCATGCCCAGGACACTTCACTAAGGAAAATGTCCTTTGTAAGGATGAAGAGGTTAGTAGCACCACTTCCAACATCTATGGAGGGGACTATATAGAGGGTAGAGCTAATGAACGGGAAAATTTCTTAAAAACATGGGAAAAGACAAGAAATAATGTACTGTATAAGTAGGATATTTCCTCATAAGAAGAGAGAACAAAGACGGTTAGGGCAAAATGAAGGAGAGAACAAAGGAAGTGAAAACAAAAATAACAGGGAGAAAATATGAGAAAAATATAGGACACGAATAGATTAATCGTGGGGAGGAGGGGAAAGGAAATCTCAAAATATGAGGAGAGGGAAAAATATCCATTATATGAGGAACATAAATTTGTCATAGATGGGAGAAAAAGATCAGAGAAAAAAAGATGAATGAGAAGATTAGTATAAATATGATGATACTAGAGAAGTGATAATCAAGAGGGAAAGGAATTAAATGACTTAGAAAGTAGAATGGATAGTTAGAAGAAAATAACTGTGTCGGAATAAGAAGGAAATATACATGGGAGACAGAGAATGAGAGAGGGAGAAAGACTGAGAGTGAGAGGGTCCAGAGGAGAACAAGTCATTACGGGAGAGAAACAAAGGGAGAAGAAAAATGAAAGTGGATGAATACAAAACACAGTAGGGGAATATATGAATATAAATGGGGGTGATATTTCCAAGCAGTTATTATGGAAGCAAATCAACATTTTCATGACTCTTTTCCTACTGGAGGTAATAGATGTTTATGTGGTCAAACAACTCAAGGATATAACCTCTCAAAATGATCATCATCCTTTCATAACTCCTTTTACATATCAGTTACACATTAGTGTTAATTCTCACTATATTTAGTCATTGACTCTGGTCATTTATGTAGAGAAGACCAATAAATGAATGTAAGGAATGGAGAAATCAATCGCATGTGTGTAGTGCTGTCTCTCCACACACCTCCCTTTCTAGCTCTGTTAGGGGAATTCACTGAGGTGTTAGCCCACCTCACAGTGTGAGGAAATGATGATTAATAAGGGAGAGTGTTTTGAAATCTAAGTTTCTTCATGATTGCTAAACAGTTACAACCACAGGGAACAACAGCACACCTGCTCCAGTCCTACCTACAAATGAAAAATGAGAGGAATGTTGCCTTTTCCTCCTGTGTCTTTCTATAGAAGAGGAAAACCTTTCAAAAGGTAGTGGGGATCTCAGTGTCTGGTGCTAAGCCCAAGTTCCATATATGTGATTCAAAAATCAACATTCTCTCTAGCTGGAGCCTGGGAGCTTTCCTGAATCAACATTTCATTTTTATCCGTGATAGGTAAACTCCGTTTGGAGGGATGCTTGTAAGTGTTTTCAAGATGGTTTTATGCACCCCCTTCCTGTTTGTTATGGGCAGATCGCACATGCTCCGTACTGCTCTGGACTTCTAAATAAAAACAAAATTCTGAGTATTGTTTCAACATGCACAGGAGTCCATGTTTACTGTGCTTATTGCCTTTGTCTTTCTTATTCAATCCTTCTATTTTCCAATCCATTTTCACCAATTTTTAAAATTTGGTCTTTAGTAATATGAAGCGATCTCATCAGAAAATACATTTAGCACAATGGCTAACTTACTGGGTTGGAATTTCATTTTCTTTGGCATTTTAAGATAGTCTAAGTAAATTGATAGATAGTAAATGCTTTGGGGATGATAGACCTCCTTTACCAGTGTACAACTCACCACTCAGTGTTAAATTATTTCTTAAAATGGCTAGTTGGTGAGAATAATAGTGAGAAGAGAAACATTTAAATGTGTTTGACTAAGCTAAGAGCTCTGGCATATATTTTAAATTAGTATGTTCAGTATCATCACCCTTAATTCAGTCCTATCACAAATATACTGTGTGATGGTGCATTTTTCAAATAAATAGGGACCAGAGCAGTGGAATTAGCTGACACCAACTGAATAACTATTTGATGGATTTTTTTTTTTTCTTTTTAAATGAATTCCTAAGAATAAATGCAGAAAACTCTTGGGAGATGGACTGGCATGATTCAGAAATCTATATTAACACATCTTAGAGACAAATTCTTGGTCTAACACTGCACCCCCATCCCCAGGTACAGAATCAAGGTGAAATATCAGAGGCAGAAGGGCAGAAGGGCAGTAGGGCAGTAGGGCATGAGGATGACATATACCCAAGGACAGGTTCCACTTCATGATAGCCCTTCCTTTTTAGTCTGCTTCTGGTCCCACATGGAAGAACAGTCCCTGGAGCCAATTTCAGCCTTGTAGTTTAGTGCTCAGTACTTCACACACTTCTTTAAAATGTGTGCTCTTTTTCTATCATCTCTAAGATTTCCTAGATGTCTGACCTTTTCACTGTTGTGATCTCTTGATATTATTTTACAGAAAATTGCTGTTGACTTATAACCTACCCTTTCTTGTTTTTTATTCCTGTCTTTCCATTAGCAGAGTCACACAATATGGATGCAAGTCAATACCAATAATGAAACATTAATATATGTATATATATGCATATCAGAATATTAGAGAAAATATAAAGAATAAAACTACTATATAAAAAGTAGCACCATCCAAAAATGGTAAAATTTCCTCTACTGCTTTATTACATATATATATATATATATATATATATATATATATATATATTTATTTATTTATTTATATTTTAAGTGTGTGGGAGGATATGTTATTCCTGTCTGTTTCATCTCAATCAATATGATTTGGCTTGTCTATACATATTCAGCCAATTCAAAGTTATTATGCATATTCAGCCAATTCAAAGTTATTAATGTGCCTGCAAATGGATCCCTCAGTTGGACATACTGCCATATAGATATGATGTAATTTCAAAGCAGCTGTTTCCTTAGGCGCTAGCTCAGTTTTTATCCCACTGCATCTCTTTAGTGGAACTACTGGGATCTCTTCATGCAAGAAAGACCCACTAAAGACAGGTGATGGATGATATTTGGTCCCCATTAGAGTAAGTTGCTTTGGCCTCAAGTGAAAGAACTGAGAAGAACAGGAAACAACCTGGTGTGTCATATTCAGAAGTTGAAGCACACTTATTGTGACTTTTTTTAAAAAATTAATTTATTTATTTAATTTTGGCTGCATTGGGTCTTCGTTTCTGTGTGCGGGCTTTCTCTAGTTGCGGTGAGCAGGGGCCACTCTTCATCGCAGTGCGCGGGCCTCTCACTGTTGCGGCCTCTCTTGTTGCGGAGCACAGGCTCCAGATGCGCAGGCTCAGTAGTTGTGGCTCACGGGCTTTGTTGCTCCGCAGCATGTGGGATCTTCCCAGACCAGGGCTTGAACCCGTGTCCCCTGCATTGTCAGGCAGACTCTCAACCACTGCGCCACCAGGGAAGCCCTATTGTGACATTTGATGATAGTAATGTGCCTTGGTACTATATTATTTGGTGTGTCATTCTTAGATCTTATGTTGCCATAACAACAGAATATGTGTGTGTGTTTAGTAGAAGGACAATCCATTTTTCCCCCAGTCAATTTTTTTTCTTTGATCTAAAGAACTTGGTTCTTGTCTTTGAAGTTGTTCACAATAGGGCATGATAGAAGGAGCACAGGTAATAATTACAGAAACTTCAATGGAAAAAAAAAAAACATCTTTTAAATGAAAGCCCTTGCCTTATGTCCCAGGACTGTTAAAGATGATTGAAGTGATTCCTGCCTGTATCTATCATAATGCCCTTTTCCCCTTATTAGAGACCAGCCAAAGATACAAAGGTTATGCCTTTCTTGATTAATCTATGTGACAGGGGCAAATTGCCTGTTTTCTTTCGTTTCTGTTTTTTTTTTTTTTCTTTAGAGTGCCAGAGGCAGAAAACTACTATGCTTCACTAGTGACTCATAAGAAAACTTAATAGAAGGTCTTTAATGCCCACTGGCTCTCCAGTAGCTGATTGATGTAGTCCCAAACTAAGCAGGCTACCTTCATGGAACCAAGCACATCAGAGCCACAGGAGGGAGTGTAGGGGTAGGATCCCTTGTGCTCTGGCAGTGACGAAGGTAGGTCTGCCATATTTTCCTCTTGGTTTTATCTATATTTATGAAGACATTTTGCTATCATTGTTACCTATGAAGTGACTATATTTGTGTGTGGTTTTTGTTTGTTTGTTTTTATCTTGCTGGTTTAAAAATATAGTTAGTAGACTCAGATATCCCTGAGGAATCCTCAGTTTCCTGGACAGTAAAGTGGCTTTAATAACACATACCTCATTGTTCTTTTGTGAGGCTTATACTAAATAATTCATGCAAATATTTAAGAGTACCTAGGGCTTCCCTGGTGGCGCAGTGGTTGAGAGTCCGCCTGCCGATGCAGGGGACACGGGTTCGTGCCCCGGTCCGGGAAGATCCCACATGCCGCGGAGCGGCTGGGCCCCTGAGCCATGCCGCTGAGCCTGCGCGTCCGGAGCCTGTGCTCCGCAATGGGAGAGGCCGCAACAGTGAGAGGCCCGCGTACCGCAAAAAAAAAAAAAAAAAAAAAAGAGTACCTAGAAAAACTTTAAGAGTGTAATCAATGGTGATTGCTATAAATGCAGATATGTGAAAAAACTCTGAAAGGAGTTCCTTGGGCTACTGCTGAGCTGATGACACAAGCTCTTAATCCCCAGAAGTCATCGTTGTTCATTTCAGTGCAGTGTAGGAGAGTTCAAGTTTGTGTCTTGGAAACTCTCTTGCTGACTACCACCCATGAACTAAACCAACTCAAGTTGCTATTGAGAAGCATTATGCTAGGTGTGTAATGCTTTGCAGCGTTTAACATGGCGATTCTGGGTTGAGAGTTATTATAAGAATCATTATTTTATATACTCTGCAACTTAAAAGAAACTTTATATTTTCAGGGTTAAATATGTATACACACTTAACGTTTGATATGAATATCTTATCACAGTGATTCTCAAATCTAGCTGTACATAAGTATCACCATGTAGAGTATTAAAAATATAGGTTCATGGGCAACCCAACCCTGGTGTGCTGATTCAGTAGGAAAAGGTGGGACCACCAAACCTGCATTTTGAAAATTACTAAGACTGTTCTGATACACAATCAGGTTTAGGAATTAGAGTTCTATAGCAGTTCCCATATTTAAACTTAATATTAACGTTGTGGTAAAAACATGTCCCATTTTCTATTTCTTCTTTCTTCTGATATATTAGTCATGTACATGTCTCTAAGAAAGAGACAGTATGACACCCCACATGATACAATATAGGAAGTATTGTATTCCTCTTACCACAAGTGGAAGATAATGCCAGAAAAACTGTTGATTGGAGAGAAAAAGATTCTGTGATGCTTTAGACTTCTCATTACCTCATCCATGCAAAAAGTACTGAATTTAATTTTTTGAAACATTTTCTCTTTCTTGGATCTTAATTATTGAAGCATCTTAAATATTGTGCTCTATTCAAATTTATCTCAGCAAAAAGCAAGGTTTATAATCCATCATTGTAGCCTACCTTTGTATTTCCATTACCAAGTTAGCCATTACTATAATGTAAAGTAATTAATGAGCTATGAAGAGCGAAACTATTATGAAGCCTTAACATTTAAAATCTATTCAGTATTATTACACCTTTGACAGAAGAAAATAAAATTCATGATGAAAATGAGAATTACAACCTCACTTAAACTAATTTAACTATGGTTTTTAAACGTTTTCTGGGTCAACTCGTTAGCCCTCCCTGATAACTGTCAGTCTCAGAACATAGGTGATTGACCCAGCTTTATAGTATTCTGCATAACTCCTCAGATATATTTGACAGGACTGCAGAATGTATGGAGTTGTTTCCCATGCATATAACGTGCTCCTCTGTATTAAATTTGGCTAGTTGACTGCATGTTCTCTAAAAGCATCCCTCCTTTAAATATGAGCTCCCATGGACTCTTTGATTTTTTTTCAAATGATTAACTGGCCAAATCCTACCTAAACTGGTAGAAGCACCAAGTAACAGCAGTGCTATGAGAGGACCCAAACAGCATTATGTTTCAGCATTCATGCATTTGTGAGACACGTGAGTATATTCTGTCCAGCTTGTTTTTTTATAGGAGATGGTTCACAAAGCTACTTGAAAAAGTTGCTTCCCTGCTTATAAAACTTTATGTGACAATCATTTTGATACCCCCCCCAAGACATATGTATCTTTTCACGCATTCTAACATGTTTCAGTATGTGTGGCAACATGTCCTCCATTCTCTGAATTGATCCAGTTAAAACTCTGGTTTTTCAAATTTTATTAATTGGACTCTTATTTTAAAAGAAGAGATCATAAACTCCGGGTAAGAATAAACATACCACAGTGATTCTCCACTTTATCCCAGTAACTATGAGACTGAGAAATAAAGAGTACAAAAATAGGGCTTCCCTGGTGGCACAGTGGTTGAGAGTCCGCCTGCTGATGCAGGGGACACGGGTTCGTGCCCCGGTCCGGGAGGATCCCACGTGCCGTGGAGCGGCTGGGCCCGTGAGCCATGGCTGCTGGGCCTGTGCGTCCGGAGCCTGTGCTTCCCAACGGGAGAGGCCACAGCAGTGAGAGGCGCGTGTACCGCAAAAAAAAAAAAAAAAAAAAAGAGTACAAAAATAATATAATGAGGGAGTCAGTATGACTTAGTTTTTACTCTTATTAATCTGAAGTGATCTTGGGCCAGTTTCTTTATCACTCTCAGCCTCTAGTCCTTCAAATGAAAAAAAGAATAAAGATGCCTGCCCTCTGCTTTACGACATTACTATGACTTTAAAATAAAGTAACTAATGTGAAGTTGCTTTGAAACTGTGAAATATCATATAAGGAAAATTGTGGTTTTAAAATAAGTAGCCTCCAGACCAATTTTAGATCTCAGTTTTATAGAGTGGAAGAGTGAACGGGCTTTTATATACAACAGATCTATACCAAAAATCAGTACCAAAATTTATATATGTCTTTTGTGAAACATGGTGAATAATACCTAACAATTAGGAATGCTGTGAGAATTAATGAGATAATGTTTATCTCTGGACTGCCCCTCCCTCCCAACCTCCACTTCCTAAAGCTCATCCTGTCTTCCACATCCATCCAATTCAAGCTTTTAGAAGTTTTACAAATAAATGCTTGACAAAAACAAACAAACAACAACATAAACATCTCTTCTTTGCCTTAGGAGCAGGATTGTTGTATAATGAAACTGACCAAGGGAGTGGGTCCCGATTATACCTTGTCTCTACCCCTCCTGCACATCTCATTGTGGCTCTTTCTTATGCCTTTAGTTGTGGAAAATATTTTCTGCTAGTTTTCAGGTCATTTGCACAGATAGTTGCTCTGTAGCTAGTTATAATTTTGTGTGTCCATGGGAGGAGGTGAGTTCAGGGTCTTCTTACTCTGTCATCTTTAATTAGCTTTATATTCTCAATGTGTGACAACTGTCAGCACTCAATAAACATTTGTGGAATTAAACTAGGCAGCTCAATAATGGGCATCCAAGTGATGTTAAATGTATAAAAAATTCTATTCTAGATATTTATTATATTAAAATTCAACACTTTATTGTTTAGAAATAATAATATATACCCTCTCTAACATTGGTATTATTATATTGAGGGTTATAATGAGAGATACTTTATTCAGGAAAAGTGTTTTTCTTTAATAAACTGAATATTACAATAAAATTCCATTAAAAAAATCCTGCTGTGTCTTGAAAATTACACTATTTCTCCTTAAGATATTTGTCCTGTATCTGTGTTATGGAGATATTGTTTGTGCTATTTCAGTTACAAACCACCTGTAGTCCTACTCAAGTGGTTAATACATCTCTTTACACAGTAGTCATATAATCCACTGAGTGTGTTTACACACAATGGAACTGCAGCTTGAATGGATGGTATGAAATAAACTTTAATGCATCCCAGAAGTTCAGAGCTGTACAATAGCAAGAAAGATTAAAAGGGGAAAGTTTCTCACTCTGCCAACCTTTACTTTTTTTGTTCTCCAAAACTGAAAAAAAGAAAAAATTAAATGATCTCACTGTACAGATACAAGAGGCATTTGGAGTACCTTGCCCAGCAGTCCTCACTCTCTTACTGAATTTCTGAATGTATACACGATGCACTATGAAAACACTGCCTTCTACCTTCCCCATTTTCTTGGTCCGTTCCTTTTATTCCCCTCAAAAGCACAGAAGCACCTATCAGGGACTGAAGGAGGTAATGATCAGGATTGGTAACTGAGATGGGAAGCTCTGCCTATGATGCTAAGAAATTCTATTTTCCCCTTGATAAACTTTAACAGTGCAAGACACAGTGAGAGTCACAGATCCAGGGATGGACGATCCTTTTGAGGACAATAGAGAGAGAATTTGTATAAGTTTCCTGAGTGAGAAACCTTCCAGATGGCATCCCTGAAAGTTAGTTTTTCCTGCTCAAACACAGAGCTTCCTCAGGAGGAAGATAACACTTCCTTTCATCAGAGAGAGTGAGAGTTTTCAACAGAGTTACTGTGGAATTGGAAAACAAAACAAAACTAATGCAAGGAATTTCTTTCTTTTCTTTCTTCTTTTTTTTTTTTTTTTTTACATAATATAATTGGCAGACATGCCCAATGCTCTGCAGTAGGACAAAAAACTTTTGCCACAGAATATAACATGTGTGGTATGTCTGAGGACCCCACCAATCAGGGATAATAGCACAAAACTCAAAAGAAATTTAACACAGGCTGGTGTATGAAACCAACCTGAAAGAATCAAGGAGAACACAGAAGTGACCCAGTTCACTCCCCACTCTTCTTACTGGAGTTGATACTCATCTCTAATAAGGAAAATTACTAATCAATATTCATACTTGAATATAGTAAGTAGATGATTGCGTACATATTTAAGGTAATCAGTGACTGTATTTGTTTACCCATTTTGAAACTGAGTTGTTTTCAATCCATTTACTTGATTGGAAAGTTAAGATTAAAAACAAACAAAAAACTCAAAGGCTCAAATGTACGTCAACAATAGACATCCCTATAATTCCATGCAATTGAATACTATTCAATAATAAAAAAGAACAAACTATAGTTACGTTGAACAAAAAGAAGATTGAGTTAAAGATGCCAAACACATGTATGTACTATATACTTTCATTTATGCTAAGTATTACACCAAGCCAAACTAATCTATGGTGGGCTTCCCTGGTGGCGCAGTGGTTGAGAGTCCGCCTGCCGATGCAGGGGACATGGGTTCATGTCCCGGTCCAGGAAGATCACACATGCTGCCGAGCGGCTGGGCCCGTGAGCCATGGCTGCTGAGCCTGCGCTCTGCAACGGGAGAGGCCACAACAGTGAGAGGCCCGCGTACCGCAAAAACAAACAAACAAACAAAAACTAACCTATGGTGATAAAATAGTAGAAATAAGGATAATGATTATAGTTGGAGGTGGGTGATTAAAAGACACTATGGATGGGCGAACCTCTAGATGCTGGTAATGTCATTTATTGAACTAGATGCTAGTTCTAAGAATGTAATCACTGGGAAATTTCATGCAGCTATACGACTTGTTCATTGTTTTTAGTTATCTATGTCTCTCTTTTTTGGAAAGAGTTTAAAACAAACAAACATACTGGCCATGAATGTTGTATGTAGAAGAAATACACGACAGTAATTTTCTTGTCAACAACTCTCACATTTGACATTTGAACCAGCTTACTCCATACTTCAGCGAATAATGTGCCGTCTCTAAGTATCCTCCTATTTCATACTTGATGCTATGGCTCATCTGCTCTCCCAGTGTGGGTCACCTTACCTTTGCCCTCCCCTGGGGTTTCTTTCTCCCCAGAAGAAACCCCGTTCAATCCACAAAGCCCACTGTGAGTGACCAATTGGCCTCTCTAAACCACAGAGCTTCATATCTGAACAACTTTGAACAGTTCTAAAAGAATTTTTTTTTTTTAATGTTGCTGCCTATTACAGTTTGTGTGCTTGTTTCTAACCTTCCTTTTAAACTTTAAGCTTTCTTGAGTCAGAAGCTGTGCTTTAGCCATCTCTATGTTTCCTCCCTGAAGTGCTTGGCATAGTGCCTGGTCTATAATAAGTGCCTTATTCTGTAAATATTTGTAGAATGAAGTTGTTCAGTCATAGCCATTTTAACTATATTATCTTCATATTCCACACCACCTTCTAGGTCATCTTTGCAGTTTCTTAAAAGACAATGATCTTTTCATCTATGGTGAAGGATAAGATTACTCTTGGTACTTTATCACAATGTAACTGATAAGAGCAAACTTTGATTAATACTTCAGTCTGCAAGGGTATATCTAAAAGAAGGAAAAAGCACTACTTTCTTATGGGAACAGATGTTCCAGGGAGACTAAACTGACATTTTATGCTTTTCTCTCTTTTTTTTTTCTCCCGATTGCTATTTTTCTTCCTTAGAGCTGGAAAGGATTAGGAGCTAGAAGGTGAAATCAAGGTATATTTTCTGTGTTATTACACAAAACTGAGGAATTTTTAACACATTTTGAAGTCAGAAGGAGCTCTATCTGCACTGACTCACAAAGTAACATACACTATTCATTTCAGCTCTACATGGATAGAGACCAGCTCTGTCCCTTGGTTGAGGGGATTATCAACATTTTCATCTTTTATTTCAGGGGGGTTCGCTCTCTCTGCATTTGCCTTTTGTCCCTCTGCAGTCACTTAAGTCACAAAGACAGTTTTTTTACATAACCTTCCCACCCACCACTTGCTTGGCACATTATGCTGCTTGAGAGAACAGTGAACCAGCCATAAACAGGTCCTGAGGAGAATCTTCCAGATTGCAGCAGTTTAAGTTCTGATTGCTTCCTTCCTTGCTATGAGGGTGTTTTTCCCCAACGCTGAAATACCATTATTCTCTTGATACAGGCTTTGCTTACTGCTTGTGACCCTGTTGCCTAGGGCGTCAAGAAATTAGTCTCCTTTAAATAATCCAAGAAAAAGAAAAGATCATCCACGAGAAAGCACAGTTGCCAGCTCAGTCTCTCTCATAGCTTGAAGCTGCACTAATTAGACATGCTTTTTTATGGTTACAGATCTTCATCTGCCATGTTGGCTAAAGAAAAAAATGCCGTTTCTCCATTTTACCCTCACAGATATGCATTATGGAGAGCTCCATGAAAAATCACATTTATTTAAGATTGAATCTTAGTAACTGTGAAAAACAATGTACTGATCATCTTGCAAAAGACCTTTTTAATGTGACATAACAAACCGAACTAGAGGAAAAAAAAGGGTCAGGGAAACAGTATTTCATTATAGCAGCAGATAAATATTTTTCATTAAACATTAAAAACAACATCTGTTTCTCTCTTTAACAGTGTGAAGATTTCACTTTATTAAGTTTGGGGTGGTTAATGACTTTAAAAGTAATTTGCAATTTAAACAGATCTCTGTCTAGTGGCTAATTCATGCCTAAGTCTTCAGTGTTAACTCTCATTTTTATTAATTTTATTAATGGTCTCTTGCTGTCAAGAAAAAGTGACAAAGTGGTACATCATTCTTTTGACTTGCGATAATAAGAAACAAATGTGTATTCTTGAAATATTTACTTGATTGCTTTCCTCAGTGTTTCCCTTTATTATCATTTCCCCCTTTCCTTCAAGAAAAGGATATTTGGAGACTAAAGAACAACTGATTGGGAAAATAAAGAATCTCTCCATCTCTCCTGCATTACTATTCTCCGAACTGCTAACTGATGGTAGTCATTACATTTCTCGCCATGATGACATTATTGAGAGGCCAAACTTAGGCTTTCTAAGTTATTTAACAAATGCAGATCAAGGCAGAAAATTTCAGCCCCAAAGTGAGTAGAGTTGAGAATCAGTTTTGTTGCAACAGACCTAATGCATGGATGAGATTACAAGAATTCAGAGGCCGCTGGAGCCATAACATTTGCCTATATTGTCTTAGCTTCCATACTGGGCATCAGTTTCAGGTTTTACTGCCCACTGCAGCTGTGTTCTCAACTCCAACATGATTAGCTAGTACTCTTGACAATGTCCAACCCCAAAGGGCTGGAAATTGTCTTTCATATCTTCAACCAATATATATGTGAAACTGAAAACCTCCCCTTCATAGTCAGTCTCTTCTCTCCCTCGCTTCACCCAGCCCTGGTGTCCTCCCTTTACCCACTGATCTATGTCATTTGAGTCCCAGCAAGTCTGAAGTCTGCTTAAAGTATATTGGTAATTTGCAATTTTTATATACATATGTTAAAATTACATCCTCTCAGTGTGGAGAAAAGGGAACACGTCTACACTGTTGGTGGTACAGCCAGTATGGAAAACTATATGGAGTTGCCTTAAAAAACTAAAAATAAAGTTATGATCAAGCACTTCCACTCTTGAGCACATATGCAGAAAAGATGAAAACTCTACCTCAAAAAGATACATGTACCCCACTGTTCATAGTAGCACTATATACAATAACCAAGACATGGAAACAGCCCAAGGGCCCATCAACAGATGAGTGGTTTCAGAAGATATGGTGTGTGTATGTGTGTGTGTGTGTATATATATACCACACACCCACATATATACACACACACACACATACACACACACACACACATATGCACACAATGGAATATTACTCAGCCATAGAAAGAATGAAATACTGCCATTTGCAGCAACATGGACGGACCTAGAGAATATCATACTAAGTGAAGTAAGTCAAAAATATTATATGATATCACTTATATGTGGAATCTAAAAAATAATACAAATGAATCTAAATATGAAACAGAAACAGACTCACAGACATAGAAAACAAACTTAGGGTTACCAAAGGGGAAAGGGAGGGCAGGGGGAGATAAATCAGGAGTATGGGATTAACAAACTACTATACACAAAACAGGCGAAGAAAGAGGATTTACTGTATAACACAGGGAACTATATTCAATATCTTATAATAACCTATAGTGGAAAATAATCTGAAATATATATATGTATATTATATAACTGAATCACTTTGCTGTATACCTGAAACTAACACAATATTGTAAATCAACTATACTTCAATTAAAAAAATTACATCTTCTTTGTGTCTTGCTCCATTTGTCCAAACAAATTGAAACTAATTTAAATTCTCTTTTGAATTTGAGGGAAACATGATTCCATATTTACAAAAGAAAGGAGGAGGAAGGACAGGAGGAGGAAAAGTAAGAAGAGGAAGAGAAAGTGCTTTTTTGTTTTAAATGTAATATTGTGTAATTCCCTCTTTCGGTACCATTGTAAAAGAAATAGCTGAACCGAGTGGATGTGTTCAAACAGAACTTAGTGCCTACATTTTTGGCAAAAGTATATTTATACTTCCCTTCAATACAGCTATAGGACGTTCAAATGAGGGGATTACTAAACTCTTCTATTAAACTGTCCTCTAAAGACCAAGAGAATTGATGAAGTTCTGTGAATGGAAGAAACACTAAAACAATCTTAGATATTCTGTTTGATAAATTCATGGGGATAATATAGGTGTTTATTACCATAAATATAAAAACTTTCTTCAAATTTTGAATAAATTTTATGTTCCAGGAAAAACTCACATTCATCCCATTATTTTAAGTACCCAAGCACACCTTTGCACACCCCTAGTTTAAGAGTCTAGGTTCTGAAGAATAATGTCTGCTGCTATACATTTGCAAGGGAGGGTTTCTCTCCATATCATGCAAAATAATCTTTCCATCTATGGAACATATGCATTTACTTTAACAAATATACATGAGTTAAAAAAAAACAACTTTATTAAGGTATAACTGAAGATAATGAGCTGCATATATGCAAAGTGCACAATTTGATATATTTTAATGTATGTTTACACCTGCTAAACTATCATCACAATCAATACAATAAATAAATTCATCACTCCCAAGTCTTCATATGCACATTTGTAACTGATTTCTCCTGCTAGTACCTGTTCTACTTCCATTCCCAAGCAACCATTGATCTGTTATCTGTCATTATGGATTAGAATTGCATTTTCTTGAGTTTTATTCAAATGAAATCATACAGTATGCACTCCTTTGTGTCTGACTTCTTTCACACAGCATAACTGTTTCAAGATTGACCCAGGCTGCAGCACATATCAATAGCTCTTTACCTCTTATTCTGAGTATTGTTCCGTACTATGGACATAATAGATTTTGTTGTTTGCTATCTGTTCACCAACTGATGGGAATTTGTGTTGTTCACAGCTTATGACTATTGCAAATAAAGCTTCCAGGATGTACCAAATCTTGTTATAACACCTGCTTCCAATTATCTGTGGTGATACTTAGGAATGGGATGGCTGGGTCAAATGATAGGTATATGTTTAACTTTTTAAGGGGTTAAAATACTGTTTTCAAAGTGCTGGGATCATTTAATATTCCCAGCAGCACTGTACAAGGGTTTCATTTCCTCTACATCCTTGAAATTAAATTATTGGCCTGACTTCTCTTCTAGAGCCTCTGGGAACAAAGTCTTCTTCCCAAATTATTCTTTCTGTTGGCAGAATTTAGCTCCTGGTGGCTTTAGGACTGAGTTCTCATTTATTTGCTGGCCGTCAGTCAGGGAATGTTTTCAGCTCCTAGAAGCTACCTGTATTCCATGCCACATGGCCTCTTCTATCTTCAAGCCAGCAGTGGCATGTTGAATCTTTCTTTCTTTTTTTAGCAACATAATTTCTTTTGTTGTTGAATCTTTCTTGTGGTTCAAATCTTTTTCTTCTGCAGCTGGAGAAAGTTTCTTTCATAGTCCTCATGTGATTAGTTCAGACCCACCTGAATAATAACACCATTTTAAGGTTAACTGTGCCATATAATACAACATAATCAAGAGAGTAAAATCTACCACATCATTTCCCTGGGGCTTTTTCAGGGTGAGTACACCAGGGCTTGGGAATCTTGGAGGTTTTGTTGGAATTCTCTCTACTACATTATTCAAATGTATTTTCTGTTCTCTTTAATTCATTTGCAGAATCCCAATACATGTATATTAGGCCTCAAACTGTCCTATAGCTCACTCATGTTCTGCTCATTTTTTTAGTCTATTTTCTTTCTGTGTTTCATTTTCAATTACTTTTACTGCTATGTCTTCAAGTTAACTACTCTTTTCTTCTACCATGGGTAATCTTCTGTTAATCCCACCCAGTGTATTTCTCACACACTGTAGTTTCAATTGTAGAAGTTTGACTGAGTTTTTAAATTTCTTCCATATCTCTATTTACCTTTGTTAATATATGGAATACAATTATAAATGCCATTTTAAAGCACTGTCTACCAATTCTAACATATGTGACAGTTCAGAGCTGGTTTTGACTGATTATTTTCATGGTTATATTCTGTGTTTTCCTGCTCCTTTCTAAGCTTGGTAATTTTTAACTGGATACCAAACAGATTTTTCTTCTTTAGGCCTGCATATTTTTATGTCTCTAAAAATATTCTTGAGCTTTTTTTCTGGGACACATTTACTTTTAAAATATATGATCCTTTGGGCCTTGCTTTTGAGATCTGTTAGGTAAGATCAGAGCAATACTCAGTCTAGAACCAGAGGGATGGTAGAAAGCATGAGTTCAACTTTGGATATGTTAAGTTTAAGGTGCTTATTAGACATTCAAGTGGAGACATAAGATAGGTCATTTAATATGTAACTCTGGAGTTCAGGGAAGAGATTAGTGATGGAAATATAAATTATTTATCTTGATAATGCAACCAAGCAATTTTTTGTTTTGTTTTTTTGGCTGTGTTGGGTCTTTGTTGCTGTGTGCGCAGGCTTTCTCTAGTTGGGGAGAGCAGGGGCTACTCTTCATTGTGGTGCATGGGCTTCTCATTGCAGTGGCTTTTCTTGTTGCAGAGCATGGGCTCTAGGTGCACCGGTTCAGTAGTTGTGGCGTGTGGGCTCAGTAGTTGCAGCACACAGGCTCTAGGGCATGTGGGCTTCAGTAGTTGTGGCTCACAGGCTCTAGAGCACAGGCTGAGTAATTGTGGCGCACGGGCTCAGTTGCTCCACGGCATGTGGGATCTTCTCGAACCAGGGATCAAACCCATGTCCCCTGCATTGGCAGGATTCTTAACCACTGTGCCACCAGGGAAGTCCCAACAACCAAGCAATTTAACACACATACACAACTGTGTGTTATTCAACTGAAGAAGTCTAGTCAATAGACCTAACTGAAGGAGGATATTCTTTGCCTTTTTCCTTTCTTTATGTTGTCATGGTTAAAGGATTCTTAAACTGTGATATCCAAATTAGCTTAACATGACCTAGGAATTTGTTAACAATGTAGGTTTGTGGCTCTACCTCAGGCCTACTGAATCAGCAGCTCCAGGGGTGAGGCCAGCCATCTTTTTTAACAAGTCCTGTAGGTGAATCTGATAAGTTCAAGTTTAAGAACAGGTGATCTAGTCTATAAGTGCTGGAGAGTACTTCAAGGATTATGCTACTGTCACCTTAGCTGCTAGGTCTCAAAGAATGAACAGAAGTTTCTAGATGGAGAATAAAGGACATTTCATAGGAGAGAAACGTGAAAAGGAATTGGATCTAAATGGCATTCAAATGAGTTTTTTACTATTTAATGTGTTTGGGAGATTTATATTATCTTGACTACTTGAAAGAGCCACTCTGAGCACTACTGAATGCCACTTTCTAACCAGGAAACTCAAGTGAAAATCCTTTTACTCCTATAAATTTTATCTGAGGTAGATAGGAAAAGCCAAAATACCATGTTATGAAACCCCCAATTTTAGATATATTTTATAATGCTGAAATGTGTAAATTCAAGTAATAGTTATTCAATATTAATCCTATATTTGACACTAGGGACCTATCAGAAATTCAATATTCTAGATATTATTACAGTTTTAATATTTCCTACAAGATTGTAGAGCAATGCCTGATACATAGTAAGTATTCAATACATATTAGCAAATATAACTTACATTATTTCAAAAGCACTTCCCACTCTCTTTCATGGTACATTCTAAAGTGTATTACAGAGGCACTGTGATTCATAGCTAGTGCTCTAAGTAATCTCTTCTTTTAGGTATGTGCATTTGCATACCATAAAAAGTAGAGCATGATTAATTGAACTGTTTATAGATGCAATTAAGTGTTATTTTGGAGTGAATACTGCCTGCCTGTAAGGTATTATTAAACACTGTACTTCCTTCCTCCTAAAAGGCAAAAGATAGATATTACCTGTCCATGTTCCCCTTAGATGGTTTGGATCAGACACTCATAAAGAGAGTATAATGTTGAGACAAGGTATGGAAGGCCAGAAATGTTAAACTGGCTCTCAGGTAAAGGGATACAAGTTCAGAATTGGAAATGGAATATGAAGCCAGAGATCTGAAGACAAATGAAGACAGGAAATGAGTGGGAGATAAAGAAGAAAGCAGGACCAAGCTGGTTCAGTCGGGATTAGGTGAACTGACCTGGGTCTCTACCCTGTCTTTCCACAACTGTCTTAATGACTGCTTTTCACTAAATGCTTTGCTTAGGATCTGGTGCATGCATTCTTATACTTCTGTTTAATTCAGGTTTAAAACAATTCTTGAACAAGAATTCCTTGACATATATACACTTATATGTGGAAAATGGATAACTAATAAGAAACTGCTGTATAAAAAAATAAATAAAATAAAATACAAACATTAAAAAAAAAAAGAATTCCATATTGCACTGCGGATTAGCAATCCTGAAATGGACTAAACTTTTTTTCCTTACTTTCCTGTGCCTGTCAAAAGCATACTTATTCTACTTACATCTGGGCTTAAAATTTCAGAATTATAGTTAGTAATTCTCTTTCCATTAACTACACCTCCCTTTCCCACTCCATTAAAAAGACCGGTGAAATACATTACACTCAAGTGTATAATATAATGTGCACTGAAGAGTGTATGAAACTTAGGCATGCACAGTTATGTCATCCAGGCACTGCAGTTGAGCTCTCCCATGGTCAAGGTAATTGAGAGGTGACCACCCACCATTAAAGTTGCTTATGCCCAAATGGTCTTTTCCATGAAGTGCTGTACAGAAATCTGGGGTTTCAATTTGTTTATTTTCCAAATATTTTAGCAGATTCAAAGCTCAGTTGTGGAGAAACTCTTGGCCTGATTACAAATATCTCTGTGGGCTGTCTCTGTGAAGAAAGGTGAATACTATGTCTGGGGAAGAATGAAAGTCGGCCTCCTCAATATTGGCACCGGAATACCGAATGCAACTTCTTGTTCAGCTAATTTTTTAAGCACATGGATCCCTTTATAATCAACAATACAACATTAATTAGGTACTAATTTCAGAACACAACTATGAACTAGCTATGACCCAGCATTTTCCAAAGGCTGCCTGGAGCATCCCATACTTAGGAAAAGTAGCCTCATGGGTATGTTAATCTTTTATTTCTCTAGTTCCATAAACTCTATCCTGACATTGAGGGAATCTGAAATAATGTACCAGTGTAATAATATTTTAACTGTCCTCAGAAATGCCTCTGTTCATGAGAACATCAATTATCCACTGAATGACCCAAGATATAGCAGATACTGTGCTGCGTGATTCGGAATGTTAGGTGAAACAGAGACACAAGCAATTTAAGATTAAATGTGAGCTGAAACTCTTAGAGAGGGTTAATATTTAAAATTTCCATAAGTGGAATATTAATGTATCTTTAGAAAGGTTATTGGGGAAAAAACACTACCCCTTATTCTTAACTTCATCCTACATAATTATTTGTTCAATAAATATTTATTGATTGCCTTCCATGTGCAACAGAAATATGGTAGGGAACCAGGCAGGCTTGGTCCCTACTTTAAGGAAAAATGCACTTAAGAAGTCTCAGAAACATGGCAATTGAGGACATAGCCATATTAAAACCTTAAGACCATTAAAACAAAAGTAAAATTATCAGGTTTAGGAACTGAAGCCCGCGGTAAAGAACGCAAAATTAATTACTCCTGAAAACTTAGTCTGAAACGTTGCCTTAGTCTATAAGAAGCTACTCTTATTTAGGTCATAACTTTCTCAGCTTCCTGCTACTAATATTTCTCATAAAAACCCAAAAAGTTCATGTCAGTCCTTCATGTTTTCAGTGATGGGAAGTTTATTCCTAAAAAAAAAAAAAAAAACAAACTAAAATTTTTTACTAACCCTATTTTTGGCTAAGTTGCCATAAAATGCAGAACACATGCCACAGAATGATCTCATCAGGTCACACCTATTTCTCTTTTCTATTTTTTTGTAATGATCTTATTGTCCAATTTTATATTACATTTTGCGTTGCATGTGATCAAAGAAATTTTTTGGAACAAGCAAGGAAGGACCAACTTAATTAAAATTAAGCAAACAAATGGAAAATATATCCCACACATTAGGTGGAAATCCTCAATTTCATATTAAATGTAGTTATTTCTTATGGACGCATACAAAGTTCCCAAAGCTATCACATAAACTCTTTTAGAGCAAGTACCATCTCTTATATGTACTTTGTTGTGTTGCAACTGTGAAAAATTGTTAGGGCCATTATCAGTTTTCCACTTTTTCTTTGATAACAGGATCATAAGTTTTTTCTAGCTTTATTGATATATAATTGACATAAAACATTCTGTAAGTTTAAGGTGTACATGTTGATTTGATACACATATACTTCAAAAGGATTACCATTGTAGAGTTAGCTAACACCTCTGTCACATCACGTAATTACCATTTCTGTTTTGTGACGAGAACACTGACGATCTACTCTCTTAGCAACTTCGAAGTATATAAAACAGTATTATTAACTATAATCATGATGCTATACACCCAACCCTCAGAACTTTTTCATCTTAAAACTGGAAGTTTGTACCATCTGACTAACATCTCTCCATTTCCTCCATTCTCCAGCCCCTGGTGACTATCACTTTACTCTGTTTCTCTGCATTTGGCTTTTTTTAGATTCCTCATATAAGTGACATCATATAGTATTTGTCTCTCTCTGACGTACTTCACTTAGCATGTTGCTCTCCAGGTTCATCCATGTAATAGCAAATGGCAGGATTTCCTTCTTTCTCATGGCTGAATAGTATCCCATTTTGTTTATATACCACATTTTCTTCATCTTTTCATCTGTTGACAGATACTTAGGTTGTTTCCATACCTTGGCTACTGTGAATAATACTACAATGAACATCAGAGTGTAGATATCTCCTGGAGATTCCTTTATCATTTCCTTTGGATATAGACCCAGAAGTGGGATTGCTGGGTCATATAGTTGTTCTATTTAATTTTCTGAGGAACCCCCATACTGTTTTCCATAGTAGCTGTACCAGTTTATATTCCCACCAACAGTATACAAGGACTCCCTTTTCTCCACATCCTTGCCTGCCAGCATTTGTTATCTCTTGTCTTTTTGATGACAGCCATTCTAACAGGTGTAAGGTGATACCTCACTGTGGTTTTGATCTGTATTTCCCTAATGATTAGTGATGGAGAGCACCTTTTCATGTATCTGTTGGCCATTTGTGTGTCTTCCTTGGAAAAGTGTCTTTTCAGATCCTCTGCCCACTTTTTTTTTTTTTTTTTTTTTTTTTTTA
>NW_006783288.1:2036117-2060532 GCF_000442215.2 Lipotes vexillifer
TTTCCCCGGCCCGGGGCACAACCCCGTGTCCCCTGCATCGGCAGGTGGACTCTCAACCACTGCACCACCAGGGAAGCCCCTCTGCCCACTTTTAAATTCAATTTTTTGCTTTGAGTTGTATGAATTATTTACATATTTTAGATATTAACCTCTCATAGGGTATATGGTTTGCAAATAGTTTCTCCCATTCTATAGGTTTCCTTTTCATTTTGTTGATTCTTCTTCTGTGGTTTCATTTTGTTGTTTCTTTGCAGGAGTTCATTAGCTTTGTATAGTCCCATTTATTAATTTTTGCTTTTTTTGCATAAGAGGATCATCATTTTGTGAGGGGCAGTGTATCATGTGATCCTGTTTTCATTCTCTACTTTCATACTCTCCATTTTAACTGGGGTTAGACATGTGATCAGTCACAGCAACAAAAACTTAGAGGAAATCCAATAAGTGTTTCTGAGAAAGCCTTTTCTTTCTGATAAAAATCTCACAGAATTTCCTCCCTCTTACCTTCCTTGATCAAGGAGCGGCTGAAGACAGGACAGATATGTGTGACCATACAAAAGGTACTGCACCAAAGGATGGAACCCAACAACCTCAGAATGTTGGAGGAAATGTAACAACCCTGGGTGTGATGGTATTGCTCAGAAGCTGAAACAACACTAGCAATATCTACCTACAATCTTATTATGTGAGGAAAACTCCTATATGTTTAGGTTGCTATTAACTGGGATTTCAGTTTATGGCGGCTGAATATATTCTTAATTCATATACTGCCGTAAGTTTTTATTAGTCGTACTCAACAATTTTTCAAATTGTTCTTCAATAACGATGTTATGTATGACACTTATCACCCTCCCACTTGAGTGATCTAATTTAGGTGTTCACTAATTTTTGCCTGAGTCAGTCAGTAGACCTTTAATAACTGTTTGCTAAATGAAAATGAATTAGATTTCTGTAATATCCATTTATGTTTTCTTGCTACATCAATTCTCTTCTCCTTCTAATAATCTTGAGGTCAATGGATTTATTTTTCTGGAGCATAATTCTGATCATGACTTTCTTCTGCTCATAAATGCTAAATGACTCCCCAGTGTCTAGAGAAATCCAAATTCCTTATTCTGTTATTTGAAGTCATTCAAAAATCTAGCCCTAATATTCCTTTCCAACCTAATTTCACATTATTGATTATAATCCAAATAAATAAAACTGTTGTCAACTTTTCTTACATATCTAACCAATTTTGAGGAGGAGATGTTATTTATCCTGCTAGAATGACCTACTGCTCCTCATTTCTGACTGTCAATCACCTGCTTTTCTTTTCAGTTTCCTCTCACGTTTCATCTCCTCTCGAAAAGTCTTTATTCAATCCCCAATTCCATCCACCTCCACCAGGGTAGAACCAATCTTCTTCTATTCTCAACTATAACACAGTGATGTAGTTGTAATTTTCTAATCGCTTACATATGCTGCTGAATAGTATAGGGTTCTATGTATAGGTCTTATTTACTCTACCATAATATCTTTGGAGTAATATTTGTGCTTGTATAAACTTTACTGAAGTCTAATATACAAACAGAAATAATACACATACAGAAAAGTATAAGAATTATAAGTATAGATGTTGATGAATTTTTAGGACCAGGAATACTTTTATATAACTGCCACTTAAATGAAGGTATAAAACATAACCAGCATCCTTTCTCATACCTCTCCTCACTGGCCACCCCATGCCAAAACTTCCTTGGATTCCATCACCATATATTAGTTTTGCCTGTTTCTGAACTACACATAAATGATATCATTCATTATGTATTATTTTGTGACTGGCTTCTTTTGCTTAGCATATACCTATGAGTTATACTCATATTGTTAATATATCAACAGTTTATTCCCCTTCATGAATTTAGTATTTCTTTTGTGTGAATATGTTGCAATTTTTATACATTCTACTATCGATAACCATTTGGTCTGCTTCCAGTTTTTTGCTACTATGAATAACACTAGAATAAACATTCTTGTACATGTGTTTGGGGGCACTTTGGATACACTGTTGTCAAGTGTATACCTAATCGGGGAATTTCTGAGTAATAATATATATGTATGTCCAGACACTCAGACTTATGAATGGGAAACAACCACTTTTTCTCCACCTACATTGGAGGAGATTGTGTATATGTGGGTCTGTTTCTGAACTTTCCATTCTGTTATGTGGTTTCTTTGCCAAATACCACACTGTCACAATAACTACAGCTTTATAATAAATCTGAATGTCTGGTGAGGTAAATCTTCCAAATTTTTCCTTCATCTAGATTTTCTCTGCCATCTTGTCAACTAATTGACAATGTTATAGTTAGAAATACAGAGCATATTACACGTTAATTTAGGAAAATTGGTATTTTTAAAATTCTGAATTTTCCAATCTATGAATATAGTATATCCCACCCATTTATGAAGGTCTTAAAATTTTTCTTTGTCAGAATTGTTTTGTCATTTCTCTATGTGGAGGTCTTGCATCTCTTTCCTTAGTATTATTCCTAGGTGTTTGAATTTACTTATTTTTCTTGCCTTATTGGACCAGCAAGAACCTCCGAGTGATATTGATTTAAAGCAATTATAGAAGGAATATTTGTCCTTCTCTCTCAATCTGTGTCATGCAATATTTTACCATCAAGGTAATTCTTTAAAATTAACATGCAATTGACATATTGTATTGATTTCAATATACAACATAATGATTCATATTTGAATATATTGTGAAATGATAACCATAGTAAGTCTAATGATTTTTGCTGGAGGCATTTTGTACATGTGTTTTATCATATTTTTTTAAATTACTATTTCTGGTTTGATCAAAGTATTTAACGTGAATAGGGAGAATTCACCTTCTGACCGAGAAGGAGTAGAGAAGTTGCATTCCCATAGTAAACAACTTAAAAACTGGTCGAATAAATGAAATGACTGTCTTTAGACATTGAGATAAGTAGTCTAGTGCTGCGATGACTGAGAAAAGGGAAACAAATTAAGTTGTCCCTGTGAGTTTCCAGCTTTCTTCTTGAAGGCATTTCCAGACTGCAGTGCAGAAAGGGGAAACTCAAGGAGAACACTACTACCGTCTCAGGGAAGAGCCTGATATCAGAGTTTGGCTAGGCTGATGCAGCTGGAATTTGTGAGATGTAACACCAGAGAGAAGGATGCCATACAAAGAGCTCTGGGAATCTGAACAGAGGTACCCTATAGTCTGTCACTGATACTAAACGGTAAATCAAAAGTATAACAGGCTTATCTGTGGGTATTCTTCTGTATTAGCCTGCTCACGTGCTGTAACAAAATACCAGACTGGGTAGTTTAAACAACAAAAATGTATTTCTCATGGTGATGGAGGGTGGGCAGTCTAAGATCAAGATGTCCACTGATTGGAGTCCTGGTGAGACTTCTCTTCCCAGCTTATAGATGGCTCCTTCTCTCAGTGTCCACACATGGCTAAGGGAGAGTGAGCTCTTCAGTACCTCTTTCTATAAGAACACCAACCCTATGGGATCAGGGTTCCACCCTCATGACATCAATTAACCTTAACTAGCTCCCTTGGCCCAATCTCCAAATACAGTCACATTGGTGGGGGGTCAGGGCTTCAACATATGAATTTGGGGGAAGACAGTTCAGTCCTTAACAGTTTCTATTGTCTGTTTTGCTCCTCTTTCATGTGATGTGTCTGTGAAGAAATCAAAGAAGAGATAAAAAAATACCTGAAAACATGACCATCCAAAACCTATGGGTCACAGCAAAAGCAATTCTAAAGAGGGATGTTTATAGTAATTCAAGCTCACCTCAAGAAATAAGAAAACTCACAAATAAACAATCTAACCTTACACCTAAAGCAACTAGAAAATGAAGAACACAGAAAACTCAGTTAGTAGAAGGAAAGAAATCATAAAAATCAGAGCAGAAATAAAAAATAGAAACTAAGAAAACAATTGCAAAGACCAATAAAACTAAAAGTTGGTTCTTTGAGAAGACAAACAAAATTGATAAACCTTTAGCCAGACTATCAAGAAAAAAGGGAGAGGACTCAAATCAATAAAATTAGAAATGAAAAAGGAGAAATTACAACTGACACCACAGAAATCCAAAGGATCATGAGAGACTACTACAAGCAACTCTATGCCAATAAAATGGACAACCTGGAAGAAATGGACAAATTCTTGGAAAGGTACAACTTTCCAAGACTGAACCAGGAAGAATTAGAAAATATAAACAGACCTATCACAAGTAATGAAATTGAACCCGTAATAAAAATTCTTCCAACAAACAAAAGTCCAGGACCAGATGGCTTCGCAGACAAATTCTATCAAACATTTAGAGAAGAGTTAACACCAATCCTTCTGAAACGCTACCAAAAAACTGCAGAGGGAGGAAAACTCCCAAACTCATTCTACAAGGCCACCATCCCCTGATACCAAAACCAGACAAAGATATCAGGAAAAAAAGAAAATTACAGGCTAATATCACTGATGAACATAGACACAAAAATCCTGAACAAAATACTAGCAAACAGAATCCAACAACACATTAAAAAATCATACACCATGATCAAGTGGGATTTATCCCAGGGATGCAAGGATCCTTCAATATACGCAAATCAATCAATGTGATACACCATATTAAGAATTTAAAGAATAAAAACCACGTGATCATCTCAATAGATGCAGAAAAAGCTTCTGACAAAATTGAATACCCATTTATGATAAAAACTCTCCACAGAGTGTGCATAGAGGGAACCTATCTCAACATAATAAAGGCCATATAGACAAACCCACAGCCAACATCATTCTCAATGGTGAAAAACTGAAAGCATTTCCTGTGAGATCAGTAACAAGAAAAGGATGTCCACTCTCGCCACTATTATTTAACATAGTATTGAAAGTCCTAGCTACAGCAATCAGAGGAGAAAAAATAAAAGGAATACAATTTGGAAAAGAAGAAGTAAAACTGTCACTGTTTGCAGATGACATGATAGTACACATAGAAAACCCTAAAGACGCCGCCAGAAAACTACTAGAACTAATCAATGAATTTGGTAAGGTTGCAGGATACACATTTTTTTTAATATAAATTTATTTATTTTATTTATTTATTTTTGGCTGCATTGGGTCTTTGTTGCTATGCGTGGGCTGTCTCTAGTTGTGGCGAGCGGGGGCTACTCTTCATTGCAGCATGCATGCTTCTCATTGCAGTGGCTCTCTTGTTGTGGAGCACAGGCTCCAGGCACGCAGCCTTCAGTAGTTGTGGCATACGGGCTCAGTAGTTGTGGCACACGGGCTTAGTTGCTCCGCGGCATGTGGGATCTTCCTGGACCAGGGATCGAACCCGTGTCCCCTGCATTGGCAGGCTGATTCTTAACCACTGCACCACAAGGGAAGTCTGCAGGATACAAAATTAATGCACAAAAATCTCTTGCATTCCTCAACACTAACAATGAAAAATCAGAAAGAGAAATTAAGGAAACGATCCCAGTTACCATTGCAACAAAAAGAAAAATACCTAGGAATAAACCTACCTAAGGAGTCAAAAGACCTGTAACTCAGAAAACTATAAAACACTGATGAAAGAAGTCAAAGATGACACAAACAGATGGAGAGATATACCATGCTCCTGGATTTGAAGAATCAATTGTGAAAATGACTATACTTACCCAATCTACAGGTTCAATGAAATCTCTATCAGATTAGCAATTGTATTTTTCACAGAATTAGAACAAAAAATTTTATAATTTGTATGGAAACACAGAAGACCCTGAATAGCCAAAGCAATATTTGGGAAAGAAAAACAGAGCTGGAGGAATCAGGCTCCTGGACTTCAGACTATGCTACAAAGCTACAGTAATCAAGACAGTATTGTACTGGCACAAAAACAGAAATAGAGATCAATGGAACAGGATAGAAAGCCCAGAGATAACCCCACACACATATGTTACCTTATCTTTGATAAAGGAGGCACGAATATACAGTGGAGAAAAGACAGCCTCTTCAATAAGTGGCACTGGGAAAACTGGACAGCTACATGTAAAAGAATGAAATTAGAACACTCCCTAACACCATACACAACAATAAACTCAAAATGGATTAAAGACCTAAATGTAAGGCCAGACACTATCAAATTCTTAGAGGAAAACATAGGCAGAACACTCTATGACATAAATCACAGCAAGATCCTCTTTGACCCACCTCCTAGAGATATGGATATAAAAACAAAAATAAACAAATGGGACCTAATGAAACTTTGAAGCTTTTGCACAGCAAAGGAAACCATAAACAAGACCAAAAGACAACCCTCAGAATGGGAGAAAACATTTGCAAATGAAGCAACTGACAAAGGATTAATCTCCCAAATTTACAGGTGGCTCATGCAGCTCAATATCAACAAAACAACAAACCCAATCCAAAAATGGGCAGAAGACCTAAATAGACATTTCTCCAAAGAAGATATACAGATTGACAACAAGCACATGAAAGGTTGCTCAACAACACTAATCATTAGAGAAATGTAAATGAAATGAAATGTAATGTACATTTACATGTAAATGTAAATGAAAACTACAATGACCATTCACACCAGTCAGAATGGCCATCATCAAAAAATCTACAAACAATAAATGCTGGAGAGGGTGCAGAGCAAAGGGAACCCTCTTGCACTGTTGGTGTCAATGTAAATTGATACAGCCACTATGGAGAATAGTATGGAGGTTCCTTAAAAAACTAAAAATAGAACTACTATATGACCCAGCAATTCCACTACTGGACATGTACTCTGAGAAAACCATAATTCAAAAAGACATGTACCCCAGTGTTCACTGCAGCACTATTTACAATAGCCAGGATATGGAAGCAACCTAAATGTCCATTGAAAGATGAATGGATAAAGAAGATGTGGTACATATATATAATGGAATATTGCTCAGCCATAGAAAGAAATGAAATTGGGTCATTTGTAGAGATGTGGATGTAGCCAGAGTCTGTCATACAGAATAAGTCAGAAAGACAAAAACAAATATCGTATATTAACGCATATATGTGAAATCTAGAAAAATGGTACAGATGAAGCTATTTGCTGGGCAGGAATAGAGATGCAGATGTAGAGAATAGACAGGTGGACATGGCAGGGAAGGGGAGGTTGGGATGAATTGGAAGATTAGGTTTGACATAAATATATTACCATGTGTAAAAGAGATGGCTAGTAGGAACCTGCTGTATAGCACAGGGAGCTCAGCTCGGTGCTCTGTGATGACCTACATGGGTGGGATGGGGTGGGGAGGGAGATCCAAGAAAGAGATCCAAGAGGGAGATCCTTATATACTTATACACATAGCTGATTAACTTCACTGTACAGCAGAAACTAACACAACATTGTAAAGCAATTGTACTCCAATAAAAAAAAAATTGTAATCTCTGGGCCACATTCTCTTTCTCCATGAATACTTCACCTGTCTTCCGGGAGGCAGCTTGAGTGGAAGGCAGATCACCTCAATCCTGTCAGATACAATCTGATTCTGAGTTGGTTTATAGTGTTGGTTAGGCTGAGATGCCTTTAATTTTCCCCCATTCTCAGGATATAACTCTGCAGGGGTTCCAACTGAGAGCCCGGAGTGTTTATTAGGGCCCCCTCCTTGGGAGAACGTGAACGCCAATGACTGCCTCCTCAGCTACCTGAGCATGTTGAAACCTCGACTCTCCTTTGTAGCAGCTTTTTGTTTTCACTTCTTAGCCTCTTACCATGACCATCTTAAGCATTCTGTATGTGCCTCAAAGGGAAAATGTCTACAGTGTCGTGTTCACTTTCCCCCATCTCTGAACTGTCTGAGATCCTTATCCCCCAGTCTTATTTGGCCATCCCAGATGAAAATTATTCACCAGCCCCATGTGACTGACAAGACCCCATCTGCTTATCTGCCTTGGTTCTTGTCCTTTGCCTGTTTCTCAGACTCTCACGATCCCAGGACCACAACTGGCAGGTACCCTGAGGGGAAAGTGTCTGCTCCACTTTTGAGGATCTCTTCTTTCCCATTTGCCTCAGTGGCAATCTGACCTTTCCAATCAGATTTTTAAAAACTGTTTCCAGCTTTTCTAATTGGTTTGACAGAAGAACTGGTCTGCCATGAGTTGCTCCATCAAAATTATTTACAATGTGAAGTTTTCTAACATAAATGCTTTAGGTAAAGGGAACTCAGGGGTCTAGAGTCAAAAAGAAGCCCATCTAAAGTTTAATGAAGCTGAGGAGAACTTTAAGGCTCCCTTGGTCACAAGCTAGCTCAAAACCTATGTGACATTATACAGAAGCTCTTGTTTGTTTTTGTTTTTGTTTTTTTGCGGTACGCGGGCCTCTCACTGCCGTGGCCCCTCCCACCGCGGAGCACAAGCTCCGGACGCGCAGGCTCCGGACGCGGACGCGCAGGCTCAGCGGCCATGGCTCACGGGCCGGATCCGGGGCACGAACCCGCGTCCCCCGCATCAGCAGGCGGACTCCCAACCACTGTGCCACCAGGGAAGCCCCAGAAGTTCTTTAAGCCTCTCTCTCTTTTTTTTTTCCTCAGCCAATACTGGAAATAACAGCATAACAACATCTCTTTAGTAGTCATATTTTCACACCCACTTTATGGAAGAAGAAACGCTTACTTAGATAAGGTAAGTTCCTTGACTCTGGCCACGTAACTAGGAAGTGACAGATGTCTGTCTTTGAGATTTAAGAGCCTGTTTTCCTAACCACAGTGTTACAGAGATGAAGCAGATCTCATCATGACATAATTTTCCCCTTTACACCCTTTTTGTTTATCTTGTGTGGCCTTCACCCAAATCACTGTGTTGGGAAGCCCAACAAATCTAACCTACATTTCATTAATTTTGTACATGTTAACAGCAACCCTTAACTCCAAACATTACCACAGTTCGATGACACAGACTATTGAAAGAAAATATGCAGTTGGCCCTCTGTATCCTGTTTCCTATATGCAGATTCAACCGATTGCAGATTTTCAACTGTGAGATTTCAATCTGCAACTGGTTGAATGCAAGGATGGGGAACCCGTGGATATGGATGCCGACTGCATTCATGGTACTACGCCATTTTATGTAAGGGACTTGAGCATCTGTAGATTTTGGAACCAATCCCTCGGGGATACCAAGGGATGATGGTAAATTCTTTGTATATACTATACAGTTGCAAAGGAAATTAATGAGATTGGTATTTTTTCTATCACCAGTGCCGTCACAGCAATATTGTAGCCAGAGCCTTCCTATCACGCCAACAAAAACAGTAACTACCCATTTTGATGGATAACAATGTGTTAGCCTCTGTGCTAAGAGATTTGCATTTTTTCTCACTTAGCTTAATTAACAACAGTCTGTGAGGTAGTTGTATTCTTCATTTTAAATGTTAGAAAACTGAGTTTTAGAGAGGCTAAATAACTTGCACAAGGAGATTCACTTTAATGATATTCATAAATCAGTAAAACTTGAATCTGAGACTGAGTTCCCTATTAGCTGATCCCAGTGTTAGCACTCAATGTGTTTGTTCCCTCGGCTGCTGTGGTTCTGGGCCATACGTCAGCTCCTTCCTCCCCTTCCTTCCTTCCCTGCTTTTCAGCCTTCCTTGACAGCCTTTCTTTCTTTCAACTATCTCACAAACTTGAATAAATCAGCATTTTGGGTAACACATTTTCATATTTGAGCAATTTGAATAATGTGCCATAGGTGATTCCCTAAATGGAAAGTTTTCCCTTAGGTATTAACAGTGATTAAAAAAAGAAAACAAAAAGAGATTTTTTTTTAATTGGGGAAAACTTAAAGAAACATTTGTTGTCACAGGCATATATTTACATTCTATTATAATGAAAATACAACAGCTTTTATGGTATTCTTCACTGATGTGTGATGGGGGATATCAATGATCAAAAGCATTCTTCAAATTGTGCTTTTATACCTTGAAAAATGTTTAGTGTTTCAATGTTTTTCAATCCTGCCTTGAGAATTACCTAAGCAGTTTATGAGAAGAAAAATTACAAATATCCAAGCCTTAACCATACCTACCCTAGAATTATCAGATATTTGTGTTTTTAAAAAGTCCCCATGACTAAGTCTGATATACATCCTGGTATTAAGAATTCCTGCCAATTTTTTTATTAACATTTTAACACACTGACCAGTTTAGCTTACAAAGTGTGCAAAAAAAAAAAAAAAAAAAAAATTCACTTTACTTCTGTGCTATATAAATAACCATGTTAATGTTTCTGGATGTTCACCAAATATTCTCAGTTCTCTCATTTGAGGGTGTGATGGGCTTGTACTTCTCAGCTCCCTTGTGGCTGGGAGGATGCATGTGCCTAATGAAACTGTACCTCTGGGCCAGAACATTTCATTGCCCGGTTAGATTTCTGCTACGGAAAAAAAGGTAGCGACAGCAAGCACCACCTGAGCTCTTCTTAGAAATATAGATTCTCAGACCCTGCCCGGATATACTGAAGCAAAAGTGGCATTTTCACAAGATCCTCAGGTGAGCTCACTCAAATCAAAGTTTGAAAAGCACTGCTCTAGAGTTCAAGCAAAAAAAAAAAAAAAAAAAAGTATTCACTTTACTTCTGTGCTATATAAATAACCATGTTAATGTTTCTGGATGTTCACCAAATATTCTCAGTTCTCTCATTTGAGGGTGTGATGGGCTTGTACTTCTCAGCTCCCTTGTGGCTGGGAGGATGCATGTGCCTAATGAAACTGTACCTCTGGGCCAGAACATTTCATTGCCCGGTTAGATTTCTGCTACGGAAAAAAAGGTAGCGACAGCAAGCACCACCTGAGCTCTTCTTAGAAATATAGATTCTCAGACCCTGCCCGGATATACTGAAGCAAAAGTGGCATTTTCACAAGATCCTCAGGTGAGCTCACTCAAATCAAAGTTTGAAAAGCACTGCTCTAGAGTTCAAGCTTTCCCTGGACTGAGGCCAGGGACGTTGGAGATGCTGGCTGGAGTACCCACAGTTGAAATGGTGGCCCACTTGCCAGCCTGGAATTCTGAATGATTCTGAGGGGCAGAACTCCCTGCCAATTGGGGATAGGGATGTAGCATGAGCTAAACTTCTGTGTTTTGTGTGGCTGGACTCTGCAGCATAACATGTCCCATACTGAGTGGATAGCTTTTGGATGTATTTCTTTTCCCATCTCTTTGAACACGGTTATAAAATACACAGTACCAAATTAAAATCAAAATACCTGTGAGTATTTTCAGTTAAAACACAGATTTTTTTTTAGTACCAGAATCAAAGATTTGCATTGACAAGAAAATAAAGTTGACTAGCTAGAGATAGGACAGAAGCCATACTAGGGGAGCACTGGCTAGATTTTGGATTGATTCAGATCTTTAAGGAAATAGCTCTGAGTGGAGCCCGTAGCGAATGGAGAAGAATGGCTGCCTTTGTTTCAATATTTGAAACTCGCTGGTATTAAAACCAAAGCCAAATGCACGGATGGAGAGTGGGGTGAGGAAGATTATCACAGCTTGCCACATGGGCAGCTCTGTTTACTGAGCAAGGAGAGAAAAACAGGTGGGTAAAAAAGCAAGCAGGAAATAGAGAAGAGGGGAATGGAAATAGTAACAAAGGTTTCAGGCTTACCACATCTTGCTCTTTTATTTCAAACCTAGAAAATAGCTCTGGGCATGCTTGCCTTGATGAACTGGAAAAGTTCCATGCATTAAGGCCAGCAACCCTGACACAGGCCATATCGGGAATGAATACATCTTTTCGACGAAGGGCTAATCTCGTACAAACATATTGCAGGGCGTTTTCAGGTCCTCTAATGACCCCCAGACTCTCTCTTGCACCATATTGTTAATGTAGAGGATATTTGGGCTAAGCATTGTACAGATTAAACTGGTGGATTATTTCCCCTGCATTTTAAAAATATCATTCGGCCCTATGGCTAGACCACTCTTGACTGGGAAATACAAAACGTAACTGAATTTTCCTTTAAAGGGGCTGTTCAACTTTCTTCCTTAAAATAAGCTTATATTTTTCTTTCTAGGACACCACAGGACACCAGTAGCTTCAGAATGGAAATGCAATTACTATAGACTAGATGCCAAGTTCGTTTAATCATTTAGGTACTCATTTGTTTTTAAAAAACGTGTGCGTGCTCTCTATGTGCCAGAAACTGTGTGGGAGCTGGTGATACAGTGGGAAACAGGATACACAAAGTCTGGTCCTTCTGCAGCTCACATTCTAGTATAGCACTACGTCCTCTGTATAAATGGAAGCCACATACATCCATCAGGAATGCTGACTGACGCCTGGATTCTCTGGTAACTGTCATGAACTCACCTCGCTTGGTAACACAGCATCATTTTATGGTACACTAATTCCCACCTTATGTGACATATCAAAGTCTTTTTCACTTTTGTCCATTTATTCAATCATTTATTTAGCGTTTTCCCACCATAGAACGTAGCCTTCTGACAGTGCCGCTTTCCCAACACATCTGTTTGTATTTTCCTGTAGTGTTTCCAAAGAAGTGGGTGAAACAACAACGTGGTAACAAAACATTTGTCTCTCAGCTTTCAGCTTCCCCTGAAAATCTGTGCCATACTCGCAAAGAATGTCAACTCTTGGTAATACTTGGGAAGAGTCTTGGGACCAAACCAAGGAGTCTATTATCCAGCGTACTTTCCAAATCAAGTTCTATGCTAATGGCAAGGATTAGTGTATTGATTAAGAAATTAAGCAACTGGGTCATATCTGTATAGTTTATGGACAGAAGCAAGATAAAGAAAATGGTTAGTGACTGGGGTACAATGAGCTAAATTGGTCAAATTGCTGTTGGAAATTAATGTTGCAAATACTGAGTGTTCTCATATCAGATGATACTTGCACGCAGTTTTACCCGCTCCACCAGCCCTGGATGTGTCCTTAAAGCCATAAAGCTGGGTATTACAAATTAGCTATTACAAGAATATGGATGGGTATGATTTCAGTGCCAAAGAAATCACCAGAATATTCATGATAACTCTTGCTTCTCTCAAAATGTTGTTGAAAGAATCAAAGGAGAAGATATTTGGGAAAGTGTTTCATAGCCTAGAAAGCACTAGACCTACCAGAAATGGAAAATTCTCTCTTGTTATTATTCTCTACTGTTATTATTACTGTGCTTGCTTTAATGCAACCTAGATGCTGAGATAGCCTGGCCTGTATATCGCAAGGGCCACGTTCCCCGGGAAAGCACATTCTGATTTTGTCAGCACCAATCATTCAGACACACTTGTGGTCGGTAACTCTGACCTTTCATCTTCTCCAACGCTCCAGCCCTGCTGAGCTAAAACAGGGCAGTGTGCCGCCTTCTCCGCTTCTAGGTGAAACTGCGCACATGGGTTACAAATGGAAACCTACTTATGATGGAGAAAATTGGAGGGTGAAAGCAGAGTGCTTATCAACTTGTCACAATATGGGGATGCTGGAAGGTAAAGTGCCATTTTCAAGCAACCTTCAGAGGAAGGAGGCTGATTTTCCTTTCTACAAATGTCAGAAGGAAAACTTTTAGGCTGTCACATATGGCCTATATTTCTAGAACCTGGCCCAACTTGGCAACTCTAAGGGCTTTGTGAACAGAGCCACTCAGAGGATGTGGTTTTGAGGGGAGGAGCTAGGGCATTAGCAGGGACAGAAAAGTGAGACATGAATGCAGAACCAGAGGACAAGATAGCAAGTATACTAAGAAAACATTCATGGAGAATTGTGATGTCGTTTATCCATGAACACTGGCACTGAACGGAAATAGTTTAGGCTGTTTTTGCGCCTGTATGCTCTTACGTGAAGACACATGCCTATCATGCACATTCTGTCTTAGGCTGGATTTCTCCAGAAGCAGACCTTACAAACAGGACTGAGCAAAAGAAGTTTGTCTGGGAAGTGACCCCAGGAATTACCAGTAGAGGAGAAGGAAGAGAAGAAAATCTTAACAAGGTATTTAGTGGGCTGGTTACTGCTACAGGCAACTGGGAATCCACATCTGGGACAACCCTGAGAGAAGATGCAGAACCCACCGCAGAATAATCCCGCAAGAGGTGCAAAGAAACTGGGACATGTATCCATCAATTTCCATTCATCTTGGCTGAAGGCTGTTCTCAAGGACGTTTAATGCACAGCCCTTCCATCCTCCATACTTGTAAGTTGAGGATATCCCTGCTATGAGAACACTCTTCAGGCAGTGTTTGAGTGTTTTCAGGACGAAGCAGTCAGTGTTTATGGGATGATGAGTGCTGAGGCACATGGGCAAGGTGTTGACAGTATCTGCTACCCACACCATTGTCCTCAGACTCTATGATGTTTACTTCTGATTTTTCTCACTCGAATCTAATCCTTCTTACTCTCTTTCACCAGACACTGCCTTGAAGGGACAACGGAGGCTCTTGTATTGGATAGGAAGGCATTTCCTTCATACTGGCATCTTACATGCAAGTATCTAGAGTAGCACTGTCCATTAGAAATGTAAGGTGAGCCACAAATGCTAGCCACATATGTAATTTTATGTTTTCCAGTAGCCAATTTTAAAACGATAAAAACATGAAATTAATATTTTATTTTACTCTATGTAACTAAAATATTATTTCAACATGTAATCAACATAGAACTATTAATGAGATATTTTACTTTTTTCAATTAAGTCTTCAAAATATATGTATATTTCATACACCAGCACTCAACAGTCACACGTGGCTAGTAGCTACCATATTGGACAGTGCAGGTCTAGAGCCTCTCCACCCTCCATCTGGAATGAGGAGTGCTTAGCAGTGTCCTAATACATTTAAAGGGAAATGAGTAAATCTTTAGAGGCACAAACAGATCACACTCCTGCTGGATGTTAAGTGGGAGATGTGCTAGCAACGTCTTTAATAGTTTGTCATCAATTTTTAGGGTGGATATATAATAATACCAAAGACCAGATATACCGGCCCCTTAACTCCACCCTCTCAAAAAACAAACAAAAAAACCCTAGATGTGTTGCTATGTAAAGATTTACGTGCAGCTCCAGGAATGGGGCTTGGGCGGGGGAAAGCTTCCATTGACTGTAATTAAGTTTCTATATCTAGAAAACGGGGAGGGAAAACATCTGTGGCCTCCCCATGATCCACCTCCATCATTTGTGTAGCCTTCTTCCACACTGTATCAGGGTTGGTCTGCGTGACCGACAGAATAAAGCATAAGTGATGGCACGCCACTTCTGAGATAAAAGCTATAGAAGAGCTCTTCTTGCTGTCTCTCTCACTGCTCACTCTAGCAGGAAGCCAGCTGCCATGACGAAGGACGGCCCTGTGGAGAGACCTATGTGATGACGAACTGACCCTTGTCAACAGCCTCATGAGTGACCATAGAAGAGGATCTTCTAGTCCTGGTCAAGTGTTGGAGACTGCATGTCCAGCTGACAGCTTGACTGCAGCCTCATGGGAGACCCTGAGGCAGAGGCACCCAGCTCAGGCACTCCCAGGTTCCTGAGCCTCAGACACTGTGTGAGATAATCAACGTCAGCTGTTGACTGTTAAGATTTTGGGTAATTTGTTGCACAGCAATAAATAACTAACACAACATCCGAGAAAATAATTTCAATTATAGATAAACGAAGAGAGTACATTTCTGTGTTTACAGACTGAGATTCGTGTTCATCACAGTCAGACTGAAAAGAATAAGTGTGAGACTGAGAAAGAGAGATAAAACCAGACCATGATTAGAAAAAGAGCAGAAAGTCAGGAACATCAGGGCAAGGAAGATGATAGTCCAGAATCTCCTCAGAGCAAAGATATCAAAAACCTTGTCCTTACTGTTTGTTAGCCTAATGTAAAAGCATAGGGTCAGAATTGATTTATTAAGGGGAGGTACTAGGTCTAGAAGTCATCCAAGTCTTATCCAAATCATCAACGATTAAAAGATAAAAAGGGAAAAAAAGGAAAAAAAAAATCTTTCTCATAGTGTTCAGGATTAATCCAGTTTCTGAGATTATATATCAGAGGGAACTGAAGATATACTTATGACCCCAATCTGGAATTTCATCTGGTATTAAAGAAGGTTTTAGTCCTCCCTGGGGCCAGCATTCTAGAAATGTTAACTGCAAGTCTCTAAGGAAGCCATGCCATTGGGCCTAGCATACAAAATGCTTTAGGCAGGCTTCATTAATCTTGTTAAAGAACATGTCTTTGCCATTCATTGATTAGACATACAAATCATTCATCCCCGTAAGGAATTGCAAAGGAATCTAAAGTCACTCAAAACTCAGCCTTGTACTGCCTGTGATTATCAAGGTAACAAACATTTCACAATTCTGAGCAACCAGACCTCTGCAGACTATTTTGAAGCCACCATAGGTATTAGCCAGTCTTCCACGTCCCACTTCATTTAACAGTTTCCAGAGGCATTCTCAGGAGAGCTAATCCAGATACTAAGTCTACTCACAGACAACCAGACTACCACTACCCTGTAGCAAGTTAGGAGAAGTAAATAGGGTTTTCTTTGTCTTCCATCAACCTTAGATGCCAAGTTCTACAGAGCCGAATAGAAGTCCCCTCTGCTGTCGGTGCTTGTTACAGCAGCTGTGTCAGGGTGCTGACTGAAGGAGAGGCATCAGGAGCATGAGGATGCAAATTCTACTTGCTCCTTTATGTTGGATACAGTGGTGATTATAGATGGTATTTCTTAATTGTTTACAATGGAGTCAGGCCCTTTGAAACATTACCTCATGTTTCAGACTTCCCTGCTGGCACAGTGGTTAAGAATCCACCTGCCAATGCAGGGGACACGGGTTTGAGCCCTGGTCCAGGAAGATCCCACATGCCCAGGAGCAACTAAGCCCGTGCGCCACAACTACTGAGCCCACGTGCCAGAACTACTGAAGCCCGCAGGCCTAGAGCCCGTGATCCGCAAAAAGAGAAGCCACCGCAATGAGAAGCCACTGCAACGAAGACCCAGGGCAGCCAAAAATAAATAAATAAATAAATAAATTAATTAATTTTAAAAATTACCTCATGTTTCAAATATTATCCCAGGCGAAATGGGTTTTATCGTGCTCATTTTAAAGATGAGAAACTTGAGGCTCAGTGTGTGGTTGAATTCTTACCAAGAACATACAACTATTACGTGACAGAACCTGGGTTGGAACTGAACACTGTCTGACTTCAACAGTAGTGTGCCTATCCACTGTGATTTTTTCACTACTACCTTACCACTTCCTACAACTGAGTCTCTCTTTTCCTATTTCCTTTTTAAGATCACATTTGTTATGAAACATTTTCTCCCCATGGCTATAACGATGATGTTAAAAATACTGAAAAACTGGTATGGCTTGGGAGTTGACCAGTGAGCATAGATGCCTGATATGGTTAGTGCAGGAAAGGGTCCCGGAGGTCGCTGGAATGCCAGAGGCGGGCCATTTAGTTGCCGTGTTCTCAGAACTGAGGGGTTCCTTGAGGGAAGTAGGGCTCACGGGGGCTCATGACAGCTCCTATTTACCAGCTGTTACATAAATCTTTTAAAATTGTCATAGGCAGCATGGTTATACTGGTGTAGACCAGCTGAGTATCAGCATTGACTGGCTGAATAAATTAATAGCAGCAAGACAAAACTTTGACCTTATGAACAACAGTTTTGCTCTAGGATTTCCACCAGAAGAAACAAGTGAAGAGTTTATGCATTGTGTAAAAATACTTATTTAGTCTCTCACACAGAGACCAGTGATAGCAGTACTAGGAATATGATGTCGCTGAAAAGATGGTTAGTGGTTTTAGCTCTGTAACTCCAGTTCTCTCAGAGCTAAAAAAAATCTGCATTGAATACTGAATACTAGAAATTTATAAAAAAGCTAATGTTCTTTGTTGGTTTCTTATATTGCATTTTGAAAGATAACATGTAAAATGTTCACAGAAGAAAATTTAGAAAGTGAACAGAATTTAGTCTTTAAAAGGAGTTTATACTTTGGGTATGTTAGTGTACTGCTTTAGTGGTTCAACAAATGTCTGGTTATCTTTGTCATGACACCCTCTGATGGGCAAAGGGTAGCATGATGTTTCATTTTACATAGCTGGCAACCATAGGAGAAAAGGGGAAAGAGGATGAGAATATTCCAGAGGACTGCAGAGAAATGCACTGAGCAAAGTTTCTGAAGCTAACCCACACTCGCAGACAAATGAGTACCGCTCACAAGCCATATGAGAAACTGAGTAGGTGTGTTTCCTTAAATAACACAATTTAAAATTTCTGTATCATCAGTAATATCCTAAAAAATTTTATTATGTCGGATACGCCATTAGAACTATCCTCAAAAACACACCTGATTATTTAGCTATGAAACTATAAACAAATAAAACTAAAAACAGGTAAAATTAACTATGAAATATCTTTAAATATTTCTCTTATAGGACCTTGCTGGCAAATGGATGTTTCAGGCTAAGGGAATAAAATTGAGCATTATTTCTTCTCCAATTTAACACCCACTGAGATGTGAGTTAATTCTATGTTAGGCATTTTGTTAACTAATTTTTAAATTTCAGGTTAAGTCATTATTAATTTTAACCTTTGAACTATTTTTGTTTTTCTGTAGAGTGAAGTTTATGTTGTCACTGCTGCTGTTCCTGCCATCATATCCAAAGCATTTTGGGTTGCCGTGATTTTAAGAGAGAAAATCATCTTGGACACTATATACCTAAGGCCTAACAGGTGGTTGAAGATACTGAAGGTCAGTGGTTGCTGGCAGTGATAGACTGAACTATTATTGCTTTTTTCACATCCTCTTTTCCGGGCAACTTTGCATTTCCACCCGCAAAAGTACAAACTGTATTTCAGGGACCTTTGAGCTCAGCCAAAGACTTGCTTTGGTCAAAGGAACGTGGGCATAAGTGATAGCGTGCTGGTTCCAAACCTAGGCATTGAGAGGCCTTGCCTGTTTCCAGTTTGCCTCTTGGTCTCCCGTCATTGCTGTGAAAGCAGCTTCCGCTGGATGGTTGCTCTCCCTCTTCTTGGGCCCCGGACTAAACAGGCTAGGAGCAGAGCCCCCTGCAGAACTGTGCAGCTAAATGCAGCCTGGAGGAGCTGCCCCAGCACACTTAGATGTGAGAGAAATTAATGCTTACTGGTAAATGGCTTGGAAGGGTTTGCAGTTGTTTGTTACATGACAAAATTAGTCAGCGGTTGACTGATGCACTGGAAGTGGCCTTAAGGTAGGGAGTTAATTAGAAGTGGTGTGATGCTGCTCCAAATAACCTCACTTTCCTCCTGATACGATCGTGTCAGTGTTGCTCTCTGCTCAAACGATGAAAATGTAAAACTTAAGGGGCTAGAACAGCATCAGTAAGGTAACCTGCGGTTCAGTATACTAAAAAAAGAATTAAAATGGCAATTTTTTAATTCTTTAATTAGTTTTAATCTAGACTTTAAGTTAACCGAATATGTAATACCTCATTTAACTAATCTGTATTATCATTTTTTAAGGTAAAAGACATACTATCACATTATTTTAAAAAGAAATGTCCAGATGTAAACAGAGAGGGCCACTAGAATCCAGTAATACAGAGGACTTCCTAGCTTAAATACTCTTGAGTTTGATCTAATCAAAATAAAATTTCATCTCCTTGGGAGAATCCATTAGTAGGGAACAAGTGGACGGTTCTCTCTCTAAATATTAAATGCATGCAGTTTATTATAAATATTGTAATGATGCACATAATGATGCACACAAGCCCTGCTTGTGAGAACTACGCAAATTTGCTTTGGGTCTAAATATGTCAGAGAGTCCTTTCACGTTATATTCTGGATTACACAAACTGTAGCTTTATGTACTACATGCAGAAGTAGACATGGCTCTCTCTTCTCTGAGTATGAATGGAAATAACGCAGCCTGCCAAAAAATGCTTTGTATCGTTGTGAAAGTTTCTGAACAAGAAAAATAGTAGAGCTCTCAACAACTTTCTCCACTGTAGAAAGAGGTTGATGCAGTTCTAGACAAAGGTCAATGCATTGATCAGTGTAGCTTCAAACAAGGAGGCAGGGGGCTTCCCTTGGTGGCGCAGTGGTTGAGAATCCGCCTGCCAAAGCAGGGGACACGGGTTCGAGCGCTGGTCGGGGAGGATCCCACATGCCGTGGAGCAACTGGGCCCGTGCACCACAACTACTGGGCCTGTGCTCTAGAGCCTGTGAGCCAAAACTACTGAGCCTGAGTGCCACAACTGCTGAAGCCCGCGCACCTAGAGCCCATGCTCCGCAACGGGGGAGGCACCGCAATGAGAGGCCTGCGCACCACAACGAAGACCTGTGCGCAGGAACGAAGAGCCAATGCAGCCAAAAATAAAACATAAATTTATTAAAAAACAAAAGAAAAACAACCGAACAAACAAAAAAAACAAGGAGGCAGGTCTTTTCACAGTGTTTACAGTATGTCTTGAAATTATCAAAAACATCATTTTACTTTTTTTTGTTCATTAGGCAAAGATTTCTATTTAAAAAGCCTTCTGAAAAACATTAATTGTTGCTAAATAATTCCATGTGTAGCCCCATCAGATATACTTATTTTAACTGCACCTGAGAACTTTTCTGTTATAAATATCATATAAAATACTTTCATTTTATAGATACTATGTAAAAATGAAGGCTTATGAATACAATCAGTTGGAATACAACATAAGAGAAATTGAAGACTATATGAACTATTCCCTGGACAGTATTGGAATGCCACTATTCTGCTTTCTCAGACACAGGGAATGAAGGAACAAACCCTTATCATTATTTCACATTATTCACTGATATCACTGAATCAAATACCAATGTCTTTCTTTTTTGAGAAGATTTTTTGTTTTCACCCATCCCTTACTGTCTCTGCTTCACTAAAAACGTATTCATTCAACAAATGTTTATTGAACATCTACTGTTCTCTAGGCACTGGATAGAAGCAGTTTACAAAAAGACATGGATGACCTCAGCCCTTTCGGAGTTTACAGTCTAGTAGAGGAGATACAGGCTAAGCACACAGATGTGGAGATAAAGACATCATTTCAAAGAGTAATTAACGCAGTGAAGGTAAAGAAACTGGGTGCTCCAAAAAAGAATAAGAAGACTGAATTCAGATTGGGTGGTCAGTCTGGGAAGAAGTGACACTGAAGCTGAGATCCTAAGACTGGAAAAGGGCTGGCCTTTGAAGGAAGCCGTCCCCAGGCAGCGGAGAAAGTTCCTGCGAAGGCTCTGAAGTGAAGGAGAAGTTGGGGCTACCTCCTTGAAATTCTGGAGAGATTTCCTCTATACCTTCATCTCATTCTTAGGTCATGGAACTTAATGTTTTTATTTTCTCTTAATGTATATGTTCTGTTTCCAAAGCTGCTTGAGGGCAGAGAACTAGTTTAAGCCACTTTTATCACCCATGATAAATTATTGTGCATTCCAGGGTCACAGATTTAAATGCCTCCAGGGTTTGGACTGGAGGAAAGCTGATGAAGAATAATCATTTTATTCTTAACCCAGAGGAGGGAATTTTTTTGTTTTGTTTTCTCACTGAATCAGTCAGGCTTCAGTAAGGAAAACAGAAGCCATTCTATATGTTCTGAGTATAATACAGTTGCTTTGAACCTGACACATATGGTCTTCCCCAGTCACCTCTCTCTTACTCCATCTGGTGCCTTTCCTCTTCTAGCTTCTAAATCTCACTGGTGCCTCTTATTAAGAGATGAGGATCTGTGAGTTTATAAGGAAGCAGATTCTGGGAAGTGTAGTTTCCAGCGTCTCTTCTGCAATGCATTTTGGCCTACTCAACATCCATATTGACCCTTTCAGACATAATTAAACTTTCGAATTAACAACAAAAAGAACACCCTTCTTTTATCTATCACATGGAACTATTCCTTGATCAACTGATGACCTGCCCCACCTCTTCCCCAAAGGTCGAGATGTAAATTCCATTATGGTCCTGTATTCATCTTTGGGTAAAATTCTTTTTCTAGCACAGTCAAGATCTCCCTTTGTTATCCTGTAGCTTAGCATTAAATTTATAGCATTAATCACTGTTAACATTGATGACACAGCTTATAATCAATAACATGGGGAGGGAAAATTGTTGATATATGAAAAATGCAGATACAATGAAACAAGGAAGGAAAATATTAATAATTACTACCATGTCCATTTCTGCAAGCAGTCATACGGCCAGAATCCCTGCCTCTTCTGCCCATTCCATGTTTCCTTTGCCCTGAGCTTGCATCTCAGTTGACTACTATTTAGGGTGACCCAAACTGTCATTCAGCAAACAACTGAGGTATTAGTGGTTCTGCCTATAATTGGTTGTAGCCTTTCGTTAAATGCTGCTATTGGACACAAAGTACTATAAAGTGTTCTAAGCAACCCCCTGAGTTCCAGACCATTCCCTCCATGCCCTGTTGGGTCAATCATTTAACTCAGTAGAGTAATCCACTACTTTGCTTGTGCATTCAGTGTCAGAAAGAACTCAGTGACCAGTTGGCAATCTCAGGCTCCAATTCAGTGGAACAGTTGTTCTGTATCCTGATGGCAACAGCATTGTTACTAGATCCTCTAAACAAGCTAACTCAAAATTGTGGGGACAGGAAGCAAAAATTTTGTCTGAGTTTTTAGGGGCAATAAAGAGAGAAGCTACCTTCACTTTCATCCTTTGTTTCCAGATCATGTTTTTTGGTTGTTTGTTTGTTTTTTGTTTTGTTTGTTTTTTACTACAGCAGAAATGGAACCACATATGCAACTGAACAGGGCCCTGTTGGACTCCTGGGCACAGAAGGCTTTCTGTGTCCCCCATTCCTTGTTTGTAGGGAACAGACTCCAGCCTCCATGACTTTCCCTGAGTTCTAAAGGGCAGATTCAAACAGTTGCTAATTAGGGAAGGGAGGGGATGCAGAGACAAGGGAGGAACAGCCATGAAACAATAGTCCAGCCTTAGGGCAGGGTCCTGGTTCCACATCAAGGGATACACATAACAGTACTTTTGAGCTCTTTACAGAACTAAAACCCCCAACAAATGAAAGATGTTAGCATTCTTCATTCCAGAGAAGACCACCTGAGGCCAGATTAAAGGAACCAGACCAACTCATCAAGAGATTACCTGAGACCAGATTAAAGGAGTGCAGGCCCTGTACACACCCTCATCTTATCAGCAACCCAGTCCTTGAACCCTCGCTGTAAAACTCCTCACCAAATCTTCCCGGGTTGGGACACACAGGTTTTGAGAGCATGAGTCCACTGTGTCCCTCTTTGCCTGGCAAAGCAATAAAGCTATTTTTTTTCTCCTTCACCCAAAACTCCGTCTCTGAGATTTGATTCGGCAACAGGGCACAGAGGCCAAGCTTCTGGTATCACATATTAGAAAACCAGAGAACACACCTCACTTGTAGCACAAGCTCTTCACGTTGTTACTCAAAAATGACCACAAATGAGCCTTCATGACACCATTTCACTGTTTCCACTGGGCTACTGGTTAAGGTCTGATAGAGTCAGTGAGTGAATTCTAGGGATGTAAACACCCTGCCTCCCTTATTTTGCTGTTAAATGAGTACACTGGTCAAAAGCTGTGCTGCTTGGACACTTTGACTGTAAACAATTCAAGTAAGTGCAAACAGAAGTGATTGGAACAGAGAAAGCCAGAATAAGAATATCCAGAATAAGAATCTATTCCAGTGAGGACAAATTGCTGCCATCTCTATGATTGCAGAGATCCAATTAATTATCTGGTCCTCAAGTGGCTGGTTCTATCCTGCCCTGGGGAATAATCAGGGGTCCAGCACTGGTTTCTGAGACTGGGAATGCAACTGTGGTGGTAGCTAGAAAACCCTATCTAGGGGTAACTTATATCTGTTCATCCTGTGACTAAACCTCCATCCCTATCACTACGGTTGGTCACATTGTTCATAAATCCACTGAAAGTATACAGAGCTTGTCATTTTTCTCATCTATTGAAAATCACATTGGGACAGGATGCCTTTTGGTGAATATTCTTAGAGGATACAGATATCTCCATGCATTGCCATTTTGAGAGGCCCACTGACATAAATCTTCACCAATTTTCCAACAGTGTTTCTTCCAAATGTTTATCACTACCCACAAATTGATTTAGATCTATATCTCTAGCCATATCTTCCTTCATGTAAAGTGAACAACAGGTGCATAGCACAAGACTCTGCCCATTGGATGGAACTCCCTCCCCCTCTGCTCTTCAATGCCACCCCTAAGCGAAGCTTTAATAGTGCAATTGTCCACTTTAGGGTTACATCAGCATATCAAGCACAATCATGTATAAACCAGGCCATTTTTTTTTTCCCTTTCACATTCAGATAGTGATAGGGAATTACTCATGAGGCCATAAAACATGAGTTGAAGGAGAGACAGATGTTAGGGGAGCAGGAA